>NW_024412394.1:53529048-53631937 GCF_014898765.1 Herpailurus yagouaroundi | reverse complement strand
TATATATATATATATATATATATATATATATATATATATATATATATTTGTGTGTGTGTGTGTGTGTGTGTGAAGAAAGTAATGCAATTTATATTAGCCAAATAAAGAATTACTATAAGGTGCTGTCTTTCCCATATAAAGATCATAGGACTGAAAGAGGTGTGATAGATTTGAAATGAGACTACTATTCTAGGTAATAGACCTCACTAAGGTGTACATGGACCCCATAGGGAGGATCCACAAGGCAGTTATTCTAACATCACTCTAAACACTGAGTCAGATTTGTACCAGATAAGCCTATCACTCTAAATTGGAGCCTACATGTTATGGCAAAGACCTCCCATGATCCAAGTAACATTTGAAGATTTAATAAGGCAACTTTGTCATCTCGACAGACTCAAGAGTTACTGAATCTAATTGATATTAAAGCTGACAATTTTGTCACAGATTCATTTTTTCATGCTGAATTATTTTTAATAATTTAAATTTCTTTAGAAGTACAGTGTTATTCCAATATTAAGCATGGAGTTAGTAGTACTTTATTATCTACCATATGAGGTAGTTTAATAGTATATAAAACTGCATCGTACCCAATTAGTAGTCAATTTCAAGTTTCCTGAAAATTTTACAGACATATTATCAACTTTGGTCATATAACTCACGATTGAAAATACATATTGCATCCTTAAATTAATGATTATCTTTTCTTCATCGATCAAATTAATCAAAACAAAACAAATACCTTACCATTTCTACCTAGTTATGAAATTAAAAAAAAAAAGGTTCCTTTGTGAAGGCACTTCTTTATCCAATTATCCATTGTACATCATTCTCTGGCCCTCCCCTCACAGTCTCTAGCCATTACATGATGCATTTGTTTACATTTTAAATCACTGCCAATACCCTTCAAACCTGCTCTCCATCTTTACTCCTCTAGATAGCAACCCAAAGTAAAAGTCCAGAAGTCAACCCAGATTCCTTCCTCTTTGCACCCCTCACATCCAGTTGTTCAGTAACTCTAGCTATTTCTTCATACTAATATCCCTCATGTAGCCTTTTTCACCTCTCCCACTAAGTACGTCTTACTTCCAGACTTCATTTTTTCTTATTCTTGTTTGATTTTCTCTTAATTCTTTCTGCATACTCTTGACTTAATGATATTTCTAAAATAGATCTTTTTTCTTCAGTAACATTACATAGCTCCTTCAAGGATTCCTTGTAGTCTTAGGATAAAACCCATGTTTTAGCATCGCATACAATGACTGTGCCTACTCCTCAGCCTCCCTGTCACTCCTCTATTTTGTATGCATCTCCATTGTTTTCTCATGCTGTGTTTTGCTTTTCACTGCCACAAATGCCCATCTCATCTTTACTGATGAGCTTCTAAGTAATTCTACTAGAGATAAGCTTTGCCAAACTTTCTCAAACTCCTTCCCTG
This sequence comes from Herpailurus yagouaroundi, assembly GCF_014898765.1. Taxonomy (NCBI): domain Eukaryota; kingdom Metazoa; phylum Chordata; class Mammalia; order Carnivora; family Felidae; genus Herpailurus; species Herpailurus yagouaroundi. The sequence continues at coordinate 53,630,499 of NW_024412394.1, read as the reverse complement.
GTCCTCAGTCATAATAGGTGTACTTCTAACATGACATTGATCACAGTCTATTATAACAGTCTGTGATACATCCCCACTGCCATAGCTGACTGAGCATCCTGAAGGCTAGTATTGTGACTTTAACATCTATCCTAATGACAACTATAATTTTCAACAGTGAATAATTAATATTTGTTTAATGAGTCATTAAATAAATGAACGCTATTCATTTGTCAATAATTATACTATGAGTCCAGCAGTTATCTCATTCAGTTCCAGAATTCTTTGGCAGATCTCTCAGACTAGCTTCATTCATCAAAGCACAGAGAATATTGTGGTATAACTACATTCCAATTGTATATTGAACATATGAGATAAAATCACTTTATAATAATTTGGAATAGTGGTTCACATATGTATATAAGGATTTTGTTATTTACTATCTATTTAGATACAGTTGGGGAGAACCAGATTGGATTCATTTTGTCAAAGGGACCTTTACATTAATAGGATTACTGCTTGAAAACATTTGACAAGTAGTTCTGAGGATCAGTGAGAAATGTCCTCTATATTATTTAAACTTTTAACTGCATATTTTGATGTCAGGTTTCTAAGCATGCCCAAACATCAAGAGATAAGAGCACACATCATGTTGCTTGAGTTAAGGCAAATAAAATAAACAATAACAAAAAGTAGACAGAAATAAGAAAGCTAGGGAAAACCATGAGCCCCAAACCAATGAAATGGTATATTTAAAGTATGGAAGGGGCGCCTGGGTGGCGCAGTCGGTTAAGCGTCCGACTTCAGCCAGGTCACGATCTCACAGTCCGGGAGTTCGAGCCCCGCGTCGGGCTCTGGGCTGGTGGCTTGGAGCCTGGAGCCTGTTTCTGATTCTGTGTCTCCCTCTCTCTCTGCCCCTCCCCCGTTCATGCTCTGTCTCTCTCTGTCCCAAAAATAAAAATAAACGTTGAAAAACAAAAATTAAAGTATGGAAAAAATACTTTAAAAAAGTCATTGTGTTTTAATATGAAAGCATATTATGACAATGGAAGTTTAATTCCATCTCTCCTCAAGCTAATTTAACTTTAGGCTATTATATGTGAAAACATGGAAAAATGTGGTTAGAATTCTGGTTCTATCACATATTAGCTGTATTAACCTCTTTATGCTACTTCTTTCTCATTTGTAAAACATGAAAAATAATAATACATAAAAAAACTGTGAAAACTAAGTGATGAAATGCATGTGAACAACAGCACAGTGTCTAGCATACAGAAAGCATTTAATATGTATTAACTATTTGTTTACTTATAAACATAATTTAAACCTGAGGAATATTTGCATCCATGACTTAAGATTTTTAAAAATTAAAAAAAAGAAAATACTTATTTTTAATTGACATGTATTACTTTGAGAACATATTGAAATCAAATAGGTCTACTTTCTCAATGGTTTGAAAGAATTCACTTTTATTGCATTATTCTCTTTCCAACACTTTGGCATTATGTAGCCCTAACCCTGTATCACTTCCTAAAATCTCAGAAGGCTTATTGTTACTAAATTTTTCAAAGTAAAATTTTAAGTGTTTTCTGTTGGGTTTTTTCAACCACATATTTATTAGGACATATTTAATGAGGAAATTAACTATATGACTCTCAATATAAATAATCAACATTTCTTAGGGAAAATGTATTTGTTTTCTTTTCAAAGTTATATCATGTGTTTACATTGACCAGTTGTTATAGTTAAGTATAGTTAAATTAGTTAAGTTATAAGTATAAATAAGTACATGCAAATATATGTATGTCACAGAGAATTTTTTTAACTATTTTCTTATATTGAAGTCATAGTAATGAAAGATAAAAGAATAAAAATATTCTACATACATTAAGGTCAGGCAGAAAATCTTTAAATTCAAATTTAGCTATTCCCAAAGAGAAATTGTTGAAGTATTGCTTTTTTAAAACCCATCTCTAGGTGTTAGAATTAAATAGACTCACATTAATTTTTAAATGTACAACTATTGTATTGAAGCATTCCATTTCAAGTCCTGACAATTATTTCCCTGTTGATTCTAAATCAGGAAATAGATGCCAGTAAGCTGAACTATTGTTATGCGTACAGCTGCAGCTGCACCATCTCAGAAATAGCTGTGAAAAAGAAAAAAAAAAAAAAAGAAAGAAAAAGAAAAAGAAAAAATGAAAAACACTGTAGAATGGTTTGAAAAGGTATGGAAGTCATCTTAGATTTCTAAGAAATCTCAGTCAAACCATTTGCACCTGGGTTCCCATGAGGTACATTTTCTTTTAGATGACAATAACATAGTTGGGAAATTTCTTTATCATGGGTATACAGAAGCATGTTACAGCTTTTTGATTTTTTTTGTTGCTATTTCTATCTTTTGTTATCTTTGGAGATAGGGAAAAAAAAGTCACTCATGCCTTTTATTTGTTTTCTTGTTTGTTTCTGGCTCTAAGTTTAAAATGCATGTGTGTGTATATGTGTGTATATTTTATAAAAATAATTGTTGTTGTAGAATCTTTACCTTAATGGGTAGTAGATAAAACATGGGCTTAAGCATGTTAGATATAAGGAAAGAAATTACCAAGACAGAGACATAGGTCATTCCTGACCTCATTCTCCCTCACAAGCTGAACTAACATCTGTTCAAGAACAAACACCACTGAGACAATCCTAGAATATGGGGGTGAGGCTGAAGCATCACCTGCACCTCAGAGACCAAGACAGACTACATTAGAAGAGCAAGAGCAGCAACTACACATTGATTGCATTGTCCCTCCCCCAGGACGGCACAGCACCATGCAAAGAGGTCTTCCCTGAGCCTCTGCTCCTCCAATTGGAAAAGAAAACTCAGAATACTTTGTGGGAGACACTATTCTAAATTCCTACCATTGGGACTGCAAGATAATCTGAGGTGCCCAGCCACTGGGAATGTAATTGTGATGGAGAGTGGGGAGGGGCTTGCTAAACCACCACTTGAATCCTAACAGACAGAATTCATATCTGTAGTGTCCAAATAGTATTCCCAACCAGCATCTTTGCTTATCTGCAAAACCAAATTGGGAGACTCTAACCAAGTTACTTGGCAGGGTGTGGATCTGCTTAATTCAGATCCTCAAGCAAAAAATTTTGGTGGCTTTAGAGCCTGGTTTGCTCACCCAGGAAAGAAGCTGAATCACATCAGCTGGGGAGGGTGCCTTCCAGCCTCATATGAGCAGAAGGGCTGGTGATAACTTCTGGAAGATATGCAGGCCAGTAGTACTCAAGCTGAGAGGCCGGCAGAGTTGACTGCCTCCAAAGCAAAGCTAATGCCAGATTTGAAGGCTTCCTTTGCTATGCACAGGCAGGGAGTTAATATATAAGGAAGGATGAGGGTAGCTTCCAGCCTTTCCCAATCAGAAAGCCTGTTTGGGAAATCACAAGTAACCTAGAGCAGCTGCTCCCCTTCCCACCTAGGCAAAGGGGCAGAAACACAGCCCCATATGCTGTAGAAAATGTCTTCCAGTCCCATCTGACTAGAAGAAGAACTGGCAAAAATGCTTGAAAACTGAGTGGTATTTGAGCTGACAGAAGGGCAGACAGAGCTGACAGTCTGCACAGCAAAGATAGTGGTCCCATTCAGCCATGGGCCTTAGAGTGTAGGCTGGCCTGAGTTAAGACAACAAAGAGTTTTACTAGTTTTAGAGCTGCTTCTCCCACTGAACCTGGGCAGGGGCTCTAATTCATAGCACGTTCGTTATTGGATACAGTCTTCAGGTTATCCAGTCAGGGAAGCTAACTAGAATATATGGGAACTGCATAGCACATTCAACAGCCTTACATACAGTGGCATTTGAACAGAGAACACAGTCCCATCTGTAGAGCAAAGCTGGTGGTCTCACCTAACCAGGGAATTCAGTGCATACACAGGCTTAATTTGGGTCCCAAACAATAAGTTATATAGGTACTGGGCCCTGGCCCGCTGCCTTGTCAGAGCTGGAAAGCTAATTTATAGGCCCATCTACTAGTGAATATTATGCCCAGTCTCAACTATCTAGTAATCCTGACTAGAGAATTCAGGCATCTGTGGGGCCCATCCTACAGCTTCATTTGATTGGGCAGCCCTATCCAACTGTTCATAGGTAGTGGCACCCCACCACTGTCATCAGAGCACAAATAGTTCCCTCATCCAAAAAATAGACCTTAATAGCAGGTACCACTTTTCTAAAGACATTACCAGGAGATAGACCCAGAAACCCAAACTGAGCTGACAGGTGAAGAAATGTCTCCGCCAAAGCAAATGTATAAAGTCTAGAAGAGGAGTCCTACTACTCAAATGTGCAGATACCCTCATAAGAATCAAAGACCATGAAAAAGCAGGTAAATATGACACCCCCAATGGAAATCAATAAAAATCCAATAACTGATCCTAAAGAAATGGAGATCTATGAATGCTCAAATAACACAGAATAATCTTCTTAAGGAAGTTTAGTGAATGGCAAGAAAACACTGACAAACAACTAAACAAAAATAGAACAATACATAAACAAATCAAGATGTCTGACAAAGAAATAGCAACCATGAACCTGCCCCCCAAAAAGACACAGGAGTCTTAGAGTTGAAAAATATAGTAACTTAACTGAAGAAGTAAAGAGTTTCAAAAGTACACTCAACCATACAGAAGAAACAATCAGAAATCTGGAGGACAAAACATTGGAAATTATCCAGAGAAACAAGGCCAAGAGAGAATGGGATGACATATTCAAAATATTGAAACAAAATAAATTCTAAGCAAGAATTCTATACCCAGCAAAGGTGTTCTTCAGAAACAAATGAGGGATAAAGACTTTCTGAAGGCACAAAAACTGAAGGAGTTAATTAGATCAGACCTGTCTTACAAGAAATTCTACAGGGGATTATTTGAGTGGAAGTAAAATAATACTAATTAACATCAATGAAAATACAAAAAAGGTAGCATAAATCTCACTGCTAATTATAAATGTATAGTCATAGATTATGCAATATGGAATAATGGCTGCATAAATAACTCTATTTTAAAGGTTTTTTTTTTAATATAGCAAAATAACCATAAATAAAATTACCTGTTTTGAGTGTGTGTGTGTGTGTGTGTGTGTATAAAACAAACATGTAAAATGTAACAACAATAATTTTAAATGGGATGGGGGGAGAAGTAAAAGCGTAAAGCATACACATCTATTGAGGTTAAATTGTTATCAGTTTAAAATAGGGTATTGTAATTTTAAGATATTTTATGTAACATTCATAACTACAAGGGAAAACTTGTAACTAATTACACACCAAAACACCATAATTAAATCAAAGCATACTGACACCAAAAGACATCAGCATCTGTACCTGCATGTGTATACACACACACACACACACACACACATACACACACACACACACGCGCACGACAGCAGGATAAGAAACATTGAATGATGGTTCTACAAATGAGCAGAATACAATTAGCAAAATGGCAATAATAAGCCCTTACCTATCAATAATTAACTTTCGACATAAACATTAAATTGTCTAATCAAAGGACCTAGAACAGCTAAATGAATAAAAAACACACGTTTGCTGTTTAGAAACACACATTAGCCTTAAAGATACACATACACTGCGAACACATAAAATGCAAAAAGACATTTCAAGCAAACGGTAACCCAACAACAACAACAACAAAAGGCAGAGGCTGCTATACTATATCAGACAATATAGACTTTAAACTAAAAATGTTAAAAAGAGACAAAGAAGGTCCTTATATAATTATAAGGTTAATACATCAAAAAAGGAAAGCAACTTACTTATGCACCCAACATTGGAACACCTAAATATACAAAGCAAAACCTAACAGAATTAAAAGGAGAAATAAACAGTACATAATAATAGTTGGAGATTTTAATACTCCTCTTTCAATAATGGATAGATCATCCAGAGAGAGAATCAATTTTAAAAACAGAGAATCTTAACAATGCTGTAGAACAAATGAACCTAATACATATATACAACATTCTATCCAACAATAGCAGAACATATATCCTCCTCAAGCACACATGGAACATTTTCTTGGACAGACCACATGTTAAGCCCCAAAACAAGTCTTAGCAAATTCAAGACGACTAAAATCATACCAGGTATCTTCTCTATCCACAAATTCATATAATCAATTAAAAGAGGAAAACTGGAAAATTCATAAACACATGGAAACCAAACAATATTCTCTTGAACAACCTATGGGTCAAGAAACAAAATTAAAGGGAAAATAAAAAAGTTCCCTAAGTCAAACAAAAATGGAAATACAACATACCAGAGTGTGGGATGAAGCAAAAGCAGATCTAAGAGGAAGGTTCACAGTAATAAACATCTACATTAAGAAGCAACAGAGATCCCAAATAAACAATCTAACTCTATCCCTTAAGGAACTAGAAAAAGAAAAAAGAAAAAAAAAGTCAAACCCAAAGTAAGCAAAGAAAAAAAAAATAAAGTTTAGAGTAAAAATAAATAAAATAGAGAACAGAAAAACAGAACAAAACAATAGGAAAGATTAAACTAGAATTGGTTCTTTGAAAAGATAAACAGTGCAAACCCTTAGCTAGACTAACTAAAGAAAAAAGAGAAAGGACCCAAATCAACAAAATTACAAATAAAAAAGGAGACATTATAACTGATACCACAGAAATTCCAAGGGTCTTAAGAGGCTACTATGAAAACTTTCCCCAAGAAAATGGACATGGATGGAACTGGAGGGTATTATGCTAAGTGAAATTAGTCAATCAGAGAAAGACAAAAATCATATGACTTCACTCATATGAGGACTTTATGAGACAAAACAGATGAACATAAGGGAAGGGAAACAAAAATAATATAAAAACAGGGAGGGGGACAAAACAGAAGAGACTCATAAATATGGAGAACAAACTGAGGGTTACTGGAGGGGTCGTGGGAGGGGGAATGGGCTAAATGGGTAAGGGGAGCTAAGGAATCTACTCCTGAAATCATTGTTGCACTATATGCTAATTTGGATGTAAATTTTTAAAAATAAAATATAAAATTAAAAAAAATAGAAGAAATTTTTAAAAAGTCTTTGAAACATGTAACTTATCAAAACTGAACCAGAAAGAAATAGAAAATCTAGACAAATTACTAGGAGGATCGAATCAGTAATCAAAAACCTCCCAATGAAAAAAAGCCTAGACACTTTCATTGATGAAACTTTATCAAATATTAAAAGAATTACCAATCCTTCTCAAACTCTTCCAAAATCAAAGAAGAGGAACACTCCCAAACTCATTTTACAAGGCCAGTATTATCTTGATACCAAAACCAGAAAAGGACACTACTAGTAAAGAAAACTACAGACCAATATCCCTGATGAAATTAGATGCAAAAATTCTCATATTAGTAGGGGTACTTGGGTGGCTCAGTTGGGGTTATGTGTCTGACTCTTGATCTCAGCTCGGGTCATGATCTCATGGTTTGTGAGTATAAGCCCCACATTAGGCTCTGTGCTCACAATGCCGAGCCTGCTTGGGATTCTCTCTCCCTCTCTCTTTCTTCTCCTCCCCCACACATGCTCTCCTCTTTCAAAATAAATAAAAAACATTAAAAAATTTTTTATCATATTAGCAAACCAAATTCAGCAGCATATTAAAAGGAGTATTTCACTAAGATCAAGTAGAATTTACCCCAGGGATGCAAGGATAATTCAACATACATAAGTCAATCAATGTGGTATATATCACATGAATAGAACGAAAAACAAAATCATATGATCATCTTACAAGCACAGAAAACTCATTCAATAAAATTCAACATCCATTCATGTAAAAACTCTTAACAAATTAGGGACTGAATGTACATATCTCAACATAATAAAGGCCATATATGACAAGCCCACAGCTAACAACATAGTGAATGATAAAACAAACAAACAAACAAACCAACCAACCAAAAAAACCCCAAACCTAAAAGCTTTCCTCTAAGATCAGGAACAAAACAAGGCTCCCCATTCTCACCATTCCTCTTCAACATATTACTGAAAGTCCTAGCTAACACAATCAGGCAAAATAAAGGGGAAAAAGGATCAGAATTAGAAAGGAAGAAGTAAAATGGTCTCTATTTGCAGATGACATGATTTTATATATATAGAAAGTCCTAAAGAATCAAAAATCTGTTAGATCTAATCAATGAAATCAGTGAAGTTTCAAGATACAAAATCAATACACCAAAATCAGTAGCTTTTTATATACTAACAATAAAAGTTATGAAAAATAAAGAAATTGATCCCATATATAATAGCATCTAAAACAATGAAATACTTAGGAATAAATTTAACTGAAGAGGTAAAAATCTCTACACTGAAAATTGCAAGACATTGATAAAAGAAGGAAAAGAAAACACAAATAATGAAAAGGAATCCTCTGTTCACAAATTGAAAGAATTAATACTGTTAAGGTGTCAATACTACCAAAAGTCATCTATAGAATTAGTTCAATTTCTATCAAGATTCTAATGGCAGGGGCTCAGGTCATGATCTCAGGGTTTGTGAGACTGAGTTCCATGTGGGCTCTGCACTGACAGTACAGAGCCTACTTGGCCTATCTCTCTGTCTCTGTTTCTCTCGCTCACTCTCTGCTCCTCCCCTGCTCATACTTTCTCTCTCTCTCTCCAAATAAATCAATAATTTAAGGAAAAGATTACAAGGGCATTTTTTTACAGTAGAAAAAACACTCTTAAAATTTATATAGAACCATAAAAGACTCCAAATAACCAAAGAAATCTAAGAAGAAGAACAAACAAGGAGGTATATATTTTTGTATACTATAAAACTATATGTCAGTATGGTACTGACATAACGGAAAAATAGACGAACAAAATTAATAGCCCAGAAATAAACTCAAGCATATACAGCCAACTAATATTTGACAAGGTATCCAAGAACACTTAATAAATGATGTTGGAAAAATCATTGATTATACAACAATGAAATTGCATACACATCTTACACTACTCTCAAAAAATTAACTTGAAACTGAAGAAAGACTTAAATATAAAACTTGATATCACAAAACTTCTAAAAGAAAACAGGAGCAAAGTTCCTTGACATGGGTCTTAATAATGATTTTTTTTGATATGACACTAAAAGCACAAGCAGCAAAATAAATAACTGGGACCACACCAAACTAAAACACTTCTGCACGGCAAAAGAAACCATCAACAAAGTGAAAGACATCTACAGAATGGGAAAGTATTTGCAAACCATGTATCTGATAAGGGGTTATTATTCAAAACATATAAAGAACTCATTCAATTCAATAGCAAAAAAGACAAATGACCCAATTAAAAATGGGTAAAGGACTTAAATAGACATTTCTCCAAAGAAGATATACAAAAGGCCATCAGGTACATGAAAAGATGCTCAACATCACTAGTCATTAGGGAAATGCAAATTATAACCACAATGAGATATTACTGCATGCCTATTAAAATGGCCATCATCGGGGCGCCTGGGTGGCACAGTCGGTTAAGCGTCCGACTTCAGCCAGGTCACGATCTCACAGTCCGTGGGTTTGAGCCCCACGTCAGGCTCTGGGCTGATGGCTCAGAGCCTGGAGCCTGTTTCCGATTCTGTGTCTCCCTCTCTCTCTGCCCCTCCCCCATTCATGCTCTGTGTCTCTCTGTCCCAAAAATAAATAAACGTTGAAAAAAAAATAAATAAAATGGCCATCATCAAAAAGACAAAGGATAATAAATGCTGGCACTGATATGAACAAAAGGAAACCCTTGTGCACTGTTGGTGGGATTGCAAATTGGTAGAGCCAGAAGAGAAAACAAAATGGAAAATCTTCAAAAAATAAAAAAATAGAATTATAATATGATCTAGCAATTCCACTTCTGGAAGTATATCCAAAGGCAATGAAAACACTAACTCAAAAAAATATCTGTGCTTCCATGTTCAGAGCAGTATTATTTACAATAGCCAAGACATACAATATTTTCCAGCCATAAAAAAACAAACAAAAAAATGAGGAAACCCTACCATTTGCAACAATATGAATGGACCTTGAAGGCATTGTACTAAGTGATATAAATCAGAGAGAGAAAGACAAGATAAATACTTCATGATCTCAAATCTAAAACAAACTCACAGAAAAAGATACCAAGTTCATACTTGTAGTTGCCAGAGACACGGGGTAGGGAGAGGAGTAATTAGAGGAAGACAGTCAAAAGGCATAAACTTCCAATTATAAGATAAATAAGTACTAGGGATGTAATATACCACATGATGACTATAGCTAACACTGCCGTATGATACACAGGAAAGTTGCTAGAGTAAATCCTGAGTTATCACAAGGAAACTTTTTTTGTTTTCCATCTTGCTTGTTTCCTTCTTTCCTTTCTTTCCTTCCTTTCCTTTCCTTTCCTTCCTTCCCTTCCTTTCCTTCCTTTCCTCCCTTTCTTCTTTCTTTCTTTCTTTCTTTCTTTCTTTCTTTCTTTCTTTCTTTCTCTTTCTTTCTTTCCATTACTTTTCTTTTCCTTTCCTTTTCTTTTCTCTCTTCTTCTCTTTCAATTGTATCTATATGAGAAGATGGATGTTAACTGAACCTACTGTGCTAATCATTTCACAATATATAAATCACACCATCATATTCTAGTCTTATACAGTGATGTATGTTCATTTTCTCAATAAAACTGGAAAAGAGAATCAGCCTATAAAATATTTTTATAAATAAACAAGAGCAAATCTATTTTAGTGAACAGATTTAAATTGATGTTTCCAGATTTATAAGATTTAATACCTAATTCTTTTCACTATTTGTTTTAGATGAATATGGCTGAGAAAATTTGAATTCATATGGATAAAAATGTAATAGGTGGCCTTGCACAATTTGACATATCAGACACATACAGTCAGAATGTAGAAAATGGTGTTTGTAGACAGTTATAAGCACTTCGTGAATTCACAAAAAGACAAAACTCATAGTGTCTTCAAGGAGTTCTCAATATCTTCACAACATGGAAACCATAAAATAATAAAAATGATGCTAAAAGGAGATAACATACTTGTTTTCTAAATATTGCAATCTATTTAATTCTGGCTAATCCAACTCTTCAAGGGAAAGTAGTGGCAACTAGAGGTTCTAAAATCATTTATGAATATAAAAATAGACTTATGAGATCTTAATATCTTAACTATAGTAAAGATTTCTTATTATATATCTCAGAAATACAGTTGGCAGACAAGCACTTGTAGGAAAGAAGGCCTGAAAGTCAATGTGTAAGTAAATTAAAAGTGAGTAAAACATTTGTAATTAATGTTTTATAAAGAGGAATCATAAAGAAGTAGAAAATTAAGCTTGGGTTAAGTATTGAGAGTTCCAAGTTCCTTTTTCAAGAAAAGAGTTTGGGGAACAGTAGGTGAAAGTTCTGATCTTAGCACTGTCACTACTTTCTCATCTATCATCTTCTTTTCTCATATGCAAAATGAGGGGATTCATGTAAACTTTCTTCTGTCTTTTTTTTTTTTTTTAATTTTTTTTTCAACGTTTATTTATTTTTGGGACAGAGAGAGACAGAGCATGAATGGGCGAGGGGCAGAGAGAGAGGGAGACACAGAATCGGAAACAGGCTCCAGGCTCTGAGCCATCAGCCCAGAGCCCGACGCGGGGCTCGAACTCACGGACCGCGAGATCGTGACCTGGCTGAAGTCGGACGCTTAACCGACTGCGCCACCCAGGCGCCCCGAAACTCTCTTCTGTCTTTAATGTTCTATAGTTCCCTCACTAACCTGCTGTGTAGAACAGCACATCCTTTGACTTGTCCTAAACCAGGTGGCCCCACTAATTTTACATAGATCTTAATGGGGTCTGTGGATTTTCTGGAGTCAGCATCGTTGTTTTGTGAATCTCACAAAAATCAGCTGTAGGTAAGGCACTGTTGATAGAAGACATCACACTTACAATAAAAATCTGAAAACCATCACTTCCTTATGAGTTACTGGTAGATATTCTCCCTAACTGTCATACGCCAAACATTCTGCTTGTTTCTTTGTTAACCCCTAATTAGTTGAGCCAGAGCCTTCATCTGAGTATAATAGAAACTAAATTTTCACTGCCTCAGTAAAGTGGTTGGAAATTCCTGTCCTAAAAATAATTTTCTTTCTTTTTTTTAAAGTTTATTTTATTTTTTTTAATTTTTTTTTTCAACGTTTATTTATTTTGGGGACAGAGAGAGACAGAGCATGAATCGGAAACAGGCTCCAGGCTCTGAGCCATCGGGCTCCAGCCCAGAGCCCGATGCGGGGCTCGAACTCACGGACCGCGAGATCGTGACCTGGCTGAAGTCGGACGCTTAACCGACTGCGCCACCCAGGCGCCCCAAAGTTTATTTATTTTTGAGAGAGAGAGAGAGAGAGAGAGAGCGAGCGAGCATGGGTGGGGTAGGGGCAGAGAGACAGGGGAATAGAGGATCAGAAACAGTCTTTGTGCTGATAGGAGTGAGCCTGATGCAGGGCTTTAATCCACCAACCAAGAGATAATGTGACCTGAGTCAAAGTTGGATGCTCAATGGAGTGAACCACCCAGGTGTCCCCTAAACATAATTTTCTTAAGTTTAAATGGGTCTTGAATTATATTTCATAAAACCTGAAAATTATAATGCTGAAATCATTTTTATAAAATGATTTTCTTAACAGTTATATGGTTATTACTTGTATACTAGAATCTTGACTGAAAAACTGGGGAAATGCCTTAGCTTATACATCTATAGATACTTAAAACAGAAGTATCTGTTTTAGTTTAACATTTTATGTCAAAAACAAAACATTCTCATTCAGGAACAAGAACATCATGCATTCATCCTGTTATTTGCAGAGCATTTTAAATTACTACTGAAAAAAATAAATAATAAAGCCTGACATTTTCAGTAAATAAGTTCACACAATGAATTTTTCTCTATTTCTTTCAACTTGCTCAAAAGTGTTGGATGCCTGCTTTCATTTCACACACACACGCACACACACACACGACTGTAGCTTTAACTGTATACTGTATGCATTTTCTTTTTTATTCTCTTTTTTTTCCTTTTTTTAAAGCACATTTTCTTTAAATGTTAGCCTCTTTTGGCATTCTGTACCCTTGAAAATGGACAAGGCATTCTATATATAATTATATATACTTTAAAGTTTTTTATTATTTATTTATTTTGAGAGAGACAGCGAGCGAGCACGAGTGGGGGAGGGGCAGGGAGAGTGGAAGAGACAGAGAATCCCAAGCAGGGTCCACATTGTCAGTGCAGAGCCTGAAGGGGGCTTGAACTCATGAACCATGAGATCATGACCCTAGCCAAAATCAAGAGTCAGACACTTAACCTACTAAACCACCTGGGCACTCCACATGAAAAATATATTTAGAGACAAGTCATCCTATTCCACCTCGCTGCAATACTCCCAATGTAATATCTTTTGTCTTCTTTCAGCAAGGGCAGTACTGTTATAACATTCCATAGCCAATTTTATGGCTGCCACATTGATGTTTCAGATTTGAGAAATGAGGCCATTCAACATTAAGAAAATATCCATTCCATTTAAAAAATGAGTCACAGACCTTAACAGATACCTCACTAAAGAATATATACACATAACAAACATACAAAAAGATGTTCCACATCACATGTCACTAGGGAAATGAAAATTAAAACAGCAATGAGATACCATTATACACCTATTAGAATGGCCACAATCTAGAACACTGACATCACCAGATGCTAGTAAGGTTGTGGAGAAACAGGAACCCATACAATGTTGTTGGGAATAGAAAACCTTACAGGTACTTTAAAAGACTGTTTGACAGCTTCTTACAAAACCAATATACTCTTACCATATGATCCAGCAATTAGGTTCCTTGGTATTTACCCAAAGGAGTTGTAAAATTCTATCTACACAAAAACCTTCACATGGCTATTTGTTGCTGTTGCATTCATAAGTGCCAAACCTTAGCAGCAACCAAGATGTCCTCCACTAGATAAATGGATAAATTAGGATATACCTACACAATGGAATATTATTCAATTAAAACAAAGAGGTATCAAGCCATGAAAAGACATGGAGGAATCTTAAGGCATATTACTAAAGAAGACAATATGAAAAATCTATATAATTCCAACAATATTCCATTATGGAAAAGGCAAAATTATGGAGACAGTAAAAAAAAAATCAGTGATCGCATGGGGTTGATGTGGAAAAGATAAATAGGCAAAGCATAGAGGATTTTCACAGCAGTTAAAATATTCTGTATGATATTATAATGACAGATATATGTCATTAAACATTTGCGCAAGTCCATAAAATGTACAACACCATGAGTGAACTGTAATATCAACTATGAACTTGGGGTGATTATGATTCATTAAAATAGATTAATCCTTGGTAAAAGTATACCATTCTGGTGAATGGATGTGGATAACGGGGGAGTCTATGCATGTATGGGCACTTGAGGTATATGGGAAATCTTGTACTTCCCTCTCAATTTTGTTGTAAACCTAAAACTTCTCTAAAAAAAAGTCTTAAAAAAACCCATAATTTTACCTCATTTATAAACTAAGTGTTGAATAATTTCTTAATCTAGTATTTTTTTTCTGGAATTAAATTTTCTATACCATCTTTGTAGCATTTTCTTCAGTCTCCAGTTTCATGATACTTTTATCCCAGAGAAAGTAGAGTTTGGGGCTAAAATGTGTAACATGGAACTCATTTTCCACATAGTATATACTTTTTTTTTCACTGTTACTTACCAATTCTACACACATTTGAAGGGAGAAAACAAGGAATTAAATTCAGATTGAGAGAATGCCAAAGTAAGTATTCAAATAATTCTATACATCTCAAATCCAAAGGTCTTTTCCATTTGGCTACACTCATTCCCTTTTCAACTGCCTGCAATGTAATTGGCTTTTAGTAAGAATGGTGCTGTGTATAAAGAATCATCAATGCTTTTCTCAATGCTTAAAAAAAAAATTTTTTTTTAACTTTCTACTATTGAGTTCATCAAAGACATTTCCGTATCTTGAGAAGGTCCCCTATAATGATTACCTTTTTGCTTTCTGGGCCACAATGGTGTGGCAAAAGGCAGTTTGTCCACACCTAGAAAGAGCAGAGTTATTATTGATTCCAGCCTTTCCCTTACCATATCCCTCAGATCCATTCCTAAGCATAAAAGGAGCTTTTCAAAAGAAAAAAAAATGCTACAAGATGAATCACATTTGGAAAATATTGGGCTAAATGAAGAAAAAAAAATTCTTTATAGCAGTACTGTTCAATGCCTGCATATGCTAATGAACATTATGATTCTCCTAATGGAGGACATAGTATCTTTTCTCAAGCTTATCTGCTATGGGAATATGACTTAGTTAAATACCTGATAATATTGTTTGGTAAGTCCAGTTTGAGAGACATAGCCTTAGCTTGTTATCAACTATTTATACTTTAGTGTAAAGGAGGCATAGGAGAGTAGAGCTTGATAAGAGTAAAATTTACTTGGTGTCAATGAGCTTCCAAATATAAATACTAGTTTTGGAGCCAATTTTACTTAGAGCTAATTCTGGAGCAGGCATCAGGCATCACAGATGTAGCTGAGGGGAGGGGAGTAGAAGGAAACAGATTCTCTGTTCTTTGCATGTGTATGCTGACAGTGTAAGTGCAATTGTCTACTTTCACCACAAGATTATAACAGATACATAAATACTCTTGCAAGCATAGCCTGGAATGCAAAGGCAGAGTAATAGGTACCTTTAGTGCAACAAAAGAGCAAACAATCAGGTAATAGAATAATCTTACTTAACTGTACTAATAGGCTACTTTAAAAATAATTAAAAAAAAAAAAAGGAAACATAACAACCTAGATCTAGTTGAGCGATTTCTTATTGAACCAATTTGTTTTTAACATCAAAGTCACTTGCAAAATCACTCCCTCTTAGGAAGTTAGAAAGCACCTTGAGGAAGTGCTTAATTATCCCATTAATACATATATACTTAGTTTCTTAGTTTGTTAATAAAGAAATATAATAGTTTGTTAGTAAAGAGATGTAATAATACTGCAGTTTATATGCTCTCTATCCCCAATTATGTGGTAAATTTAAGGTTAAAGTGAGGCCTACTTGGTTTTTTTTTTTTTTTAACTTTTTCATTGATACATTGCTTTTTACAATTTGGGCATGTAACACATTTGATCAACCTGATGGTCAGGTGGATAAGACAGATCATTCTCTCCCACTAGGATTTAATGAACGGGATCATACTAAAAGGAAGAGTTCAGGTGTCTTTTTAAGTACTTATTTTAATGTCTGGATTTATTAAATCCTAAAGTTAATCAAGAGATTACTTTTATTTTGTTTTTCAGGAGAATCACTCATTGCCTATTCCCATTGACATCTTATTTTCTAAATAAATGCTCCAATACGAAAAATCGAGGAGTGATAAAGTGTCTCCTCACACACAGAACAAGAGATTTTACCACTGATAGGGTGAGCTATTAAAAATGTTCTTTATATTGTTTTTCTATTAAGAGTCTTATAATAATTAGATGTAAATTTTCTTTGTAACATCGTAGCAGATCCCAGAATTATCTCAAAACAAGGAAAGCCCAACAACTGTCAATTTCTCTGAGACCTACTCCTTCAGTCAGGTAGCTACACACAGGGTCACTTATCGCTCAGTTACAGAAGGAAATTTCTAATTTTCTCTGTTACCTAGCACAAGGCATACATTGATTTTATTTAATAAAGATCTAAGGTATTTTCTGAGTCTGTATAGTCTAAAAATACCTAGTCAAAGGCCCAGCCCTCAGAGCTTTTGTGGGTGAGTTGTACTCTATTTACCCCAGGCAGGCAGTTGATGCTTTTTCTTCTACTTCTCTATTAACAGTACTAATGGACTTTGAGAGATTTGCATTTCTTCAGCAGCATTATTCTGCCTCATTTTCTTAATGCTATCCTGTGGGTTTTGTCAACTTCCCCTTTTACCTACTCCTCCAGTCTAAATTAAATTCAAACAAGGATACATCATTCTCTATGAATATTATAAAACCTACAAAGCAAACTCTTCTGTGAACATAGTAAACAACACTTCTGAAGGTAATATTTAAGTGAAATTTTAAGCACAGTCATCCCACTTTATTATAGAACTAGACAATTAAACAAAATAAACTGCTTAAGGTAACATTAAGAAGTTGGCTGCAGGAAAACTCGGCAAAGCAAGACAAATGAATTAACGTTTTGTTTTGTTTTGTTTCTCCTCATTAGTTCCGGTGAAGCACCTAGGTATGCTGTGCTGAGATCTTTCCTCCTCTCTCTCTCATGAAGACTGTTTTGTCAGGTTTCTGACTAGTTGTTCCTGCCTATGAGGTGGCTTAGTAAGCAGGATCCTCGGGAATAGAAAACAGAGAGGACTGTAGAACAGATACCATGACCTATTTCTACCCCAATATCCTTCTCTTCTGACCTGCCATTCAAGTATTCTAAGAACTCTGTAAAAAGTGAGAAGTAGGCCTCAAGGCTGTTATTTTCTATACTACAGAATTTTCCTCTCAGAGAAACTAGCTGCATATCTAAAGTCCACTTGGTAGATATATGAAACTAGAACCAATTCCCAAACAAGAGCCTATTTTCCTTCAGGTGCCCCCCCCCACCATGCCAGGATAACATTTGAATGTGTTTGCCCTTTGTCCCAGATGGGGAAGAAGACTTGTGTAACCAAGGTCATCAACTTTGACCCAAAGCATGAAAAACAGAAAAGAAATGGGTTATTCCCACTGGAACCACGTTTTCAGATAGCTAGCAGGTAATTTTGGCTTCTCATTTCCCTCATCTTCTTCTAGGCCAAAACTTAATCAGGGACATATTCACATTCTAACCTGACTTTTTCTGCTGCTTCTCTCTGTTCTTTGCTTATACACAGGAGACTGAAGCTCATATTGGTTTGTTTTTTTTTTTACATTGCAAAGAAGTTATGAAAAACAAGCCATAAAAATAAATGTAGATCTTTGCCACCTATTCTTTAGGGACTTCATGTTTGGCTCCCCTTTCCTAACAACCTAAGAAAAGACAGGCCAGGTGAGTCAAGGAGAAGAATATCTAGGGCTACCTCAAAACTACCAGAATCCTGGGGCGCCTGGGTGGCGCAGTCGGTTAAGCGACCGACTTCAGCCAGGTCATGATCTCGCAGTCTGTGAGTTCGAGCCCCGCGTCAGGCTCTGGGCTGATGGCTCAGAGCCTGGAGCCTGTTTCCGATTCTGTGTCTCCCTCTCTCTCTGCCCCTCCCCCGTTCATGCTCTGTGTCTCTCTGTCCCAAAAATAAATAAACGTTGAAAAAAAATTTTTTTAAAAAAACTACCAGAATCCAGACATTTAAAAGTAGTGAACACAAGTATTTCAAGATCAATATAATATTCTATGCTACCATAAACTTTCATCTAGTTAGTCCCCTTTCTCTCTTAAGGTACCTCATTTTGTGCTTTCATGTTTGGTAACTAGAGAGAGCTTACAGTTTCAGTAAAAAATTAAGAATTTTGAGCCATGACTGAATTATCTATCAAACTGAGGAACCAGTTTGCTTCTTGTAGAATCACAAACTAGGATCATTACAAAGCCAACTACAAGGATAACATCAGGAGCCAGAAACATTGGTTGCGCCTGAACATCATCTCTTTGATCTACCTGGGGTCTTCTTTGTCCCTGGCAGCGCATTCAATCATTTCTATTCTGGGGCCTCCTCACCATTGTGACTCAGGCCAGGGTGAGGTAGCCCCTCCCAGAGTTACTGAGAATACTAATCTCAGAGTTACATTGCAAAACTTTTCTCAGATCTCATTTTCTTCCTTTTTGGAAGCACTCTGGATAAGGAGGCACTTGAAACTCCTTTTCAAAGAGTCCTTTAGTGTATAGCTTTTATTTTCTCCAACTCACTTCCCACTGGGCTTCTGAATCTATGAAGGGCTAACAGGGAATGGACCTCCTTGATGTATATCACAAATGTTTGTGTATGTCTCTTATGCATTAATCACACTGCCAAAAACCCAATTGTTTGTCCTTGATATCATCAGTATTTGTCCTTTTTTGCTTATTTAACTATTTTGTCATTTTTTTCTTAAATTTGCTATATATTTTAAATATATCTAAATATATACTTTCATTATAAACCAATATATATTCATTAAAAAATATATAAGCTAGAAACAGGGGGTCAGATACTGCATGATTCCATTTACATAGGAATCTAAAATGGTCAAACACATAGAAGCATAGAATAGGATAGTATTTGGGGGCAAGGGGAAATGGGGAGTTGTTATTCAATGTGTACAACATTTCATTTATTCAAGATGATTAAGTTGTAGAGATCTTTACAATGTTGTACCTATAGTTAATAATACCATAGTATACACTTAAAAATTTAAGAGGGTAGTTCTTATGTTAAATGTTCTTAGAATTATAAAAAAAGCAAACATCATATATAAAAGTGTATACATAGATAAGAAATGGAAAAAAACACATAATTCTGTCATTTTCTCTATGCTTTTTAGCAATCATTTTACAAACCATATTTTAAAAGACATGTGATCACAAAATGTACAGCTTTTTATTTGGTACTTTTCTATATTTTTCTGTTTCTACATAGTCATAATAGCTTACTTTTTCTACTGAATGCTAGACTGGAGGGATGTTTTATTATTATCTCTTCTACGAAGGCACATAATGGGTAAGAAGCTATGTTTCTGGACCACCTGGGCTGGAATTCTGATTCCGCATTTATTACCTGTGGGATCATGGGAAGTTTTGTTATTTACTCATGTTTTGGTTTCCTTACCTTAAAAACAAAACAACAAACAAACAAAAACAAAAAACAAAAAAACCAGTAGCCACATCCTAGGTTTTGTTGTGAGACTTAAAAGAGTTGTTACATGACAAAGATTTCGAACAGTGCTGGATATACAGTACGCCCTCAATTCATGTAAGCTAGCATTATTATAATTGGACTTGCATGTGGTTTCAATATTCAACAATTGTCAGTGCAATCCCCTCATGAAAAAAAATAAGAGACTTACATATTTATACTAGGTATTTGATTAAATATTAGATTTCCCTAGATTTTTTTGCATCTAAATAATAATAATAATTTTTTTAATGCAGGGACTAAGGGAGCTTTGGTAGATATCTACTGTCTTCTAAAAATGCATGCAAAACCCCAAAACACCTACTTGTGGTTTTATGTAATGGGATTACTGAAGGTATCTTCATAAAGTCCTATTAACATTTTAAATAAATATTCTTTGAAATTAGTCCTCTGTATCATAACAACTCACCTTTCATCCAATAACTTTCCAAATATGTTTTGTAGATACACAAAGTATATTGAGTAAAGAACAAGAAAACTTTTGAACAATCATAACTTAGGTCATACAATATGTGAAATAATGCTCAAGTTCTAAATCACTCAGATTCTCATTCACAGCTGTGGAAGCTTGTTTTACATGAATTCCTAATAGCCTTTTCTGAGTCACCAGTAGAATAAAAGCAAAATAAAATAAGCTTAAAAAAATAAAGTAACTTAAAACTAAAGTGAATTAAATTAAATTAAATGGAAATATAACTAACAGTTTCAATGAGAGTAGTAAAATTTGCCAGCATACAGCCAGGCATAACAGAAAAATATGAAAAATATCCACAAAACCAAAACATAAGAACTACAAACACAGCATAGTGTAAGGTCATTTAGCATAATGGCAAACAGCCTTACATTTACTCAATATGCCCTGGGGGCATTGCTGTATTAGATCACAAGACAATAATTTAAATTCTGACTGAATCATCAATGACAGTTTAAATGGTCTTCAATGTGTTCTCTTTACACAAACAGGAAGGCAAAAAATAAATTTCAAAAATGTATGACAAAAAAATGGGTGTGATTTTAAGTGCCTTTGTTTAAGAGTAAAATAAAATATCATAAAACAAATTATTCTCAATTGACTCACTCACAGAAGGTTTGCATTTTGTTTCAGAGAGCCATGGATAAGTGAAGTTCTGTCTCTATTTCCCTTTGGGGTCTTCACAGACACATTGACTAGGGGAAGCAAAGATAGAAAGGGAAGTCTATACAGGACAGTTGTTGCAATGAACCAGGATCCCAGCAACCTGTCCTCTGTCATAACCTAGAATTGTGTAATGAAAGAAATTCACCTTTAGAAATTAAACATATATTGTCCTTACTCCATATGTCCCATTTTTTTTCTCTTTTTACATTTTAGAATTAATGGTGCAATTGATAGGACACATTTCTTTCTGCCATGTATTTTAAATTTAAAAAAATGTTAACACTGTATTTTCTGAATTTGTATTTTTTTCTTTTTGTTTGTTCATTGTGGAATATCCCAATTCTATTAAGGGAAGGCTATTCTCTTAAGAGCCTATCATTCCACAGAAACCATAGCAGCTTAGTGAAGAAGAGACTAGAACGATTGGTTCTATATTCTGCTCCATTAAGCAAGGCATGACTGTAATGAAACACTCAGCTGTATAATTTATTCAGTGAAAAGAATATTATGGTTATATTTGCCCATTTCAGCCACATTACAATTATAATTATCACCCCTTTCCAATGTGTATGTTAGAAATTATGTCTTTCATAAAATGTTAGTAATACGTTTCATTCATGCCTCCAGATATAGTAGTAGACTGTTTAAAAATCTGAGTAAAACATAAAAAGTTCCTGATGTTTATTAGTTTATTTTGTATTTAATTGAAGCCAGGTGCTAAAGACAATCTCTCAGTAATGTAATGAAGAGGTAAAACTGTTTATTATTTGCACATATATGTTTAACATGATTAAGAAACTACAAAAACAGAACACATTTTACCTATAGATATTTATTTGGTTGTTAAGATAGTGAGTAGGATTTGGATTTCTTTTTTCTCTTTAAATGCCATTTCTTAAATTGCCTGAAAATACTGCCTGACAAAAGTGCTCTGGCTAATACTGTAATTTAGAAGAGCATTGAAATGTGCCCTCAGCTAGGAAAGTCACAGGTTCTTGGTTCTCCTGTTATTCGTTCAATAGGGAGTTTATAATGGAAATGACAACAGACCATTAACTATAGCACTGCTTGCGGGCATTGATATAAATATCATTACAGATTAAAGACCTCTGCAAGAATTTAGTCAAGTAGGATTAGCAAATAAACTATTAGAGCTGAAGATTAAATTGTGATAGACCAAATAAAGTAAATTTCCTGCTATATTCTCAATTTGTTTCCCAGAGTGGCAACAATTCCTCCTGGTTCAGAAAATGCCTTGTAAAAGAGTGAGTCCTGTGGCTGGAAAGTGCAGCCAAGAGGTATGGAAGGAAACCTAAGGTTCTGGTTGATGATAAGAAGATGGGAGCAGAGACTTTGGTCTCATTGTGTTTCAGCTGTGGCTCACAATCCTTAAATGGTCTGGAGAAGGTTCAGTTTAAATGCTGTGCATCCACAATCCTCAGCAATACAAACTTGACATTCTAATGTTTTGGACTTCATGGTCTTGTCAGATTTCATGTCTCTCTATGCTTTGAAATCTTCTGTGGTTATAAGATAGTTATAAGGAGCTCAAAATTACAAAGATTTTTAGTAGATATTTATAAGGCTTACCTACTTGATACATAAGGATATAGTTATACAAGTCTGAGTGCTGGCATGTGTGTGAAAGCATGTATTTGTGAATATGTACGTATGTTCCCTCAAGAAAATATATTTCTTATCTTTGTTAGGCTTCCTGTATTCATTGGTTTTGTTTTTATGGATGTCATGACCCATGCAAGCAATGGCATTTTCATCTTATTATTGGCAGGTAAAAAATAAAATTGCACCCATGCTCACCTTCACATTTATAGGTATTCAATGCATTAGAGACTTTATAGGCTTCCATTTATATGCTTTGGTTTCATGTGCTGAATTTCCACCTACTTCCAAATTATGCTATCATACAGTTATCTCTGTAAATACATCAAATCACTCTACAGAGAAATATAAATTAATAATGTTAATTTATACATTCATTTATTCTTTCTTTCTGTCATTCATTTTATTCAGATGTTCAAAGTCTGCACATACTACAGCTTTGAAACAAAGTCCCAGGTCAGCTCTACTTTCTTTCAAACAAAGACTATGAATCAAGAAGAAAGAATGGCACTAATATACTAGAGCTTGTGCAGGAAAATTAGCAGCTTCCTTGGGTCACCCCCTTCCAGAGAAGAAATTGAAAGCAAAGGAAGATTCTTATATAGCAATACCATATTGAGATATGACTGATGGATGAAATCAAATATACCACTCAGAGCACTACTTTTTTTTTTCTTTTTCTCAAAAACATAAAAGGAAGTAAAAATTCTGAGGTCAAAGTCAGTTACCAGAAATCTACAATAGTAAAAAAGAGCTGTAATAGGAGAGCTCAGAACAGATGGGTATCATGGTAAAAAGAACAAAACAAAACAAAACAAAATTAAAAAGCTGGTTCTTGACTGTAAGTTCTGGCAAGACTACCAAGAATCAGACAACAAACAAATCCAAACAAAAATTCATGCAAGATTTGTGGTACCTAACATCAGGCTAGAATTGGTGGTGGGGACAAGAAACCAGTGATGGATGCAAGACAGACAACAACAGGTCACACTAAGGCTCCACCTTTAGTGAAAAATGCCAAGAAGTTAGGCTGAGAGTGGGTGCTGCAGGAACATGAGATGTTCCCCTCCAGCATAAGGAGCTGTGGCTTCCATGTGGAAACATTTGGGAATAGTATGTGCTTTGATTTTATGCTGGGAAAGAAGTTTTGAGGAAATTAAATCCTTTTGCTTCTGACTAAAAGCATATTTTTGTTAATCTTAGAGTGTCAGAGTTTCATTCATATGTTAACTTACTGATAGAAGCACAATATACCTACGATTGCCACATAAATAATGTAAGTATTCAAGACACTTCTCCAAAGAAGACATCCGGATGGCCAACAGGCACATGAAAAGATGTTCAACGTCGCTCCTTATCAGGGAAATACAAATCAAAACCACACTCAGATATCACCTCACGCCAGTCAGAGTGGCCAAAATGAACAAATCAGGAGACTATAGATGCTGGAGAGGATGTGGAGAAACTGGAACCCTCTTGCACTGTTGGTGGGAATGCAAATTGGTGCAGCCGCTCTGGAAAGCAGTGTGGAGGTTCCTCAGAAAATTAAAAATAGACCTACCCTATGACCCAGCAATAGCACTGCTAGGAATTTATCCAAGGGATACAGGAGTGCTGATGCATAGGGGCACTTGTACCCCAATGTTTATAGCAGCACTCTCAACAATAGCCAAATGATGGAAAGAGCCTAAATGTCCATCAACTGATGAATGGATAAAGAAATTGTGGTTTATATACACAATGGAATACTACATGGCAATGAGAAAAAATGAAATATGGCCTTTTGTAGCAACGTGGATGGAACGGGAGAGTGTGATGCTACGTGAAATAAGCCATACAGAGAAAGACAGATACCATATGGTTTCACTCTTATGTGGATCCTAAGAAACTTAACAGAAACCCATGGGGGAGGGGAAGGAAAAAAAAAAAAAAAGAGGTTAGAGTGGGAGAGAGCCAAAGCATAAGAGACTGTTAAAAACTGAGAACAAACTGAGGGTTGATGGGGGGTGGGAGGGAGGGGAGGGTGGGTGATGGGTATTGAGGAGGGCACCTTTTGGGATGAGCACTGGGTGTTGTATGGAAACCAATTTGACAATAAATTTCATATATTAAAAAAAAATAATGTAAGTATTCAGATTTCTATTAGTAAAAAAACCCACATGATATAATGTTTGCTATATTCCAGGCATCGTTCTAAGCACTTTACCAAAATTCAACACACTTAAATCTTGTAATAATGATATAAGGTTGATACTATTAACATCCTCATTTCCCAGATGCAGAGCTTAAGGCCCAGACCCTCACTATTAGACTACTGAGCAAGAATACCCAGGCAATATGGTTTTGTATACCTAATAAGTCATTTCTGATGGCTGCTGGCAATAGTGCACTCGAGTATACAATTATAAGATGGCCTCTAGATTCCTGGAATGCTTAGGACTCAGGTTAGGCATTCTGCAGAGCAATGGTGGGTCAGGTCTAGGAGAATTTGGAATATGTAGTGTCCTTTAAGTTTGGCTCAGAATCTCATGTACTTACAGATGTAAGGAATTAAATCTGTTGTACATTCACAAAGCATATTCAATATATGGTAATAAAAGGTCAGTTATATGATTAATTAAATAGAGAGATAATAGTACTTAATTGAAAGGTGCTGCGACAAGTTTTCATGAAGTATGTCTAGAAGCAATATCTGTTTTTCATTATACTCCACTGATTTATAAACTGTACCATATTTCTTCTGTCATGGATATATGTTTAGAAAAAAAGTGAAGATGGATGGATAGGACAATGAAATGTACTATCTGTATGAAATATATCTGTATTTGTAGGAAGAGGGATTCTACCTCTCTCATTGCTTTGCTATGCTTTTGTTTTTTGTAGCTTAATCATTCATAATGTCATGAAAATACTATAAGTATACATCCAAATACTTAATTTCTATTTTTAAAGTGCTGTTTTGAATTTATGTTCTGAGTCAAGTTTATTTAGACATCTTGAGAAAAATTCAGCTAGCAAAGAAAATCATTATAATTAAAATTATCTATGAACAAAAGAGTTTATAGTCAAGATCTTACTGGAAGGAGGAAGGCACTGCCAAGTATTTGGAGACTATGTTGGTGTATTATACAGAATAGGCTAGGCCATGAAACTGTAACAAGTCAGCCCCAAAGTATTATTAGTTTAATCCTATAAACACTTATTGCTTATTTACATAAGATAGAAGGTCTGGTGGAGTTCCTTCATCTTACAGCTATACTATCTGAACGATCTGCCCTCTGACACTGCTGTGACCTGGGAATACAGTGATGGAGAAAGCACACCAATTCTTAAATATTCTCAGATTGGAAATAAAACACATTGTTTATACTCTAAGTCCATTGGTTACAACTAGTCATAAAACATGAAATTAATTTCAAGGGATTATGAGAAATACAGGGGAGCATATGGAGACATTTGAAATATTAGAGAATTAATTTTCTATTACAAAATGATATTAAAAGGAGTAAGAGTCTAATATATTAGAATAAAAAAAGATGAAAATAGAACATATTTATTTTTAAAGCCTGGGTGGCTCAGTCACTTAAGCATCCAACTTTGGCTCAGGTTATGATCTCATGGTTCATTGAGTTCCAGCCCCACATCGGGCTCTGTGCTGACAGCTCAGAGCCCAGAGCCTGCTTCGGGTGCAGGCTCCCTCTCTCTTTGCCCCTCTCCTACTCATGTTCTGTCTCCCTCTCTCTCTCTCTCTCAAAAATAAATAAACATGAAGAAAAAGACAATACCTTATAATGATGCTACCTGCTTATATATTTTAAAAGTGAAAGTTAATAAAAACTAATATGCTATATATGTGTCAACCACACTTTGGCAGAAATAATATAAGTGAAATTCAAGAGGGCTAGAAATAAGGAAAACAGGCAGACTCAAAGGAGTAAATGAGGGGAGAGGGAGTGGTGTAAGTAAAAATATTAGAACATGAACAGATTAGCTTGCTTTAGCAATCGTTAAAATTATTGTTGACTCAGGTGTTGAACTACCAACTTAGAATTCTCCTTAGCTTAGAAATTATTGCTGATAGAGAAATGTGAGGAGTTGAAACTAAGCCAGCTATGATATAACAAAAGCTGCAAAGCAAGTGGGCAAACATATCCTACTACCATAGTCAAGACCCCACTACTCTCCCAGAAGTAACTCTATTTTAATAAAAAGCAAAAATAAGAAAATAAATGGTCCCTCTTTTTTTAAACATCAAAAGTAGGTCTATCTAACCAATAAACTGGTGTACCAGGTCCCAGATGTTTGAGAAACCACCTCTGGAATATTATTAGGAGTAGTGATTCTTACTGTATAGTACTGCAGATAAACACTGAAGTTGGGAAGGATTCATTATGAAGACATAGCAGGGCACACATCTTAAGTCTACCAAATAGATATGTACACATGGACAAACTACTTAAACACACTGACCTTCATTAAACTTCCCTTTAAAGTAAAGATAACTTATAGCTATCAAGTAAGTTCCTTGTTGAAATTTTAAGAGATAATGTATGTAAATTTCCTAGGTCAGTGCTTGTGTACAAAAGACATTTAAAAAAATTGTGGTTTTGGGGCTCCTGGGCGGCTTAGTCCGTTGAGTGTCTGACTCTTAATTTTGGCTCAGGTTATGATTCCAGGCTCATGGGATCAAGGCCTGCACCGGGCTCTGCACTGATCGTGGAGCCTGTTTAAGATTCTATCTCTCCCTCTGCCCCTCTCCTCACCATCTCTAAATAAAAGGTAAAGAAAAAAATTTTTTTAATAAATTAAAAAAATAAATTTAATTAAAACATAGTGGTTTTCTATATAGCAGGCATTAAGATAATAAAAATCAAAGGTAAAACTGTGTAAGGGTGCACACTGGGTGTGCATTTCAGTAATAAAACCCTCCCCAGATATTTCTTCCCCTCCACCCCCCCAGTTCCTACAAACATACAAGTGTGACTGAGTGGAAAACTACTCCTTTTTGGGGGCAAACACATGACAGGACCACGCATAATGCAATTGCCCATACAGAGCTCAAGGGGAAAACTGAAGTTAGAAAGAGCAATTTTTTTTCTAGCCTAGAAAAAATGTATATATATATCCCTCAAGCTGAAGCAGAGCATCAAGTTTATTGATTATGTTTTAACTGACCATTGAGAAAATTAGCTAATCTTGGGACTTAATCATTTAGGTTTAAAAATGACATCATTCATTTCAGCAAAGAAATAGAAAAATGCATTCTTAGATTGAATACATCTTTTGCAGTATTTATAAAATGTCAAGATCTGGTGGAAATAAGCTTTAAGACATCAATAGTCTTGATGTCATTCATGATTTTATTTGAAAATCAATTCTACATATTGATATAAATTTATCATGAATAAAAATTAATTACTGAATCAATTGGTTTTCCAATTTTTAATTAAATATGCATTTTGGATATTTGTATAAAAATAAATTGTAAGGAATAATTTATAGCTAAAATGAGAATCTTTAGTTATAATACTATATATTTAAAAGTTTAAAATCAAAACCTATTCAGTAATAACTTGTTCCTAATATACGATTATAAATACCTATATTTAAGCAATATCTAATTAAAATAAATTAATATACTATTTAAAAATTGTACAAAAATTTTGTGGCTTAATTTCTGTGTTAACAGAATATCTATTTACATTGAAGAGCTTTTACCAGTGTGAAAATAAAATAAAATGCTAAAGCTGCAACCTGTGCTCTCTTCCAGTTTTATTTATATACAACAACAATCCTTTGGGTTGATAAGGTTCAGTAACTTTGCCTCCAAATATTTACACGTGGATAAACTGATAATGGAATAAGCAAGGAGCGTCCCCATGTGATTTCTCTAGAAACAGTACAATATTGTGTGGGAAAGTTCAGGGCACTTTCAGTTTAGAAAGAGTCACCTTAAAGCTTCCTGAGAACTTGGTTTCAATTTTCTAAAAATTGACTATTTTTTTTTTAAAGATCAGTCTAAGGGAGTGAGAGAAGGGTCTATTCTATACAAGTGCTAAAAACTCCAGGAATGACTTAAAAATGGTCCAGTGCCTCACCTCTACTTAACACTCTGAATGCTCCTGATCAGAATAATCACTGCTGGAGAAAGTAAATGAATGTTCAATTTTCTATGTCCTTCTCCAATCCTAAATCCCATTCTTAATAACCATCATTACTTAGGCTAATATTTCATAGGGTAGGTATTGGATAACCAAACTTACTCTCCTCTTAAAACCAGGTTATGGTTCTTAAATTGGGAAGCATGACCTTTAGTCTTTGACATTATTAGACAGAAAAAAAAAACCCAACAAAAAAACAACACTTGTCAGAGGAAATGTGATGGTGAGTTTTATATGTCAGCCTGGATAAGCTATAATACTGTTATTTAATCAAGCCCTAATCTAGGTGTTTCTATAAAGGTATTTTATAGATGTGGTTCACATCTGCATCTTTTACATATAGGAAATTACCTTCAATGACCATGAGCCTCATCCAATCGATTGATGGCCTTAAGAGCAAAACCAAGGTTTTCAGGGAAGAAGAAATTCTATCTCAAGACCACAACATCAGCTCCTTAGTGAGTTTCCAATTTGTCAGTCTGCCCTACAAAGCTTAAAATTCCCAACCGCTGAAATCATGAGACATTTTCTTAAAATAAATTTCCCTTGATAGATGACAAAATAGATAAAAAATGATTAGATAGATAAATAGATGATACGTAGAGAGATTTAATACAGAGAAATATAAATACAGAAAAAATATAAAGACAGGTATAGATATAGATATCCTATTAATTCTGTTTCTCTGGAGATGTCAGACTATTGTTTTTTTTTTCCTTTTCATTTAGTTATTTTCTTGGAACAATTTTCATATACCTGCTTTCATAACTAAGATCTGACCTAACTCTGGTTTTACCAAACTCCTCTGACTTCTGAGTCTCACCAGGATTTTTTCTATGGGAAAATTAAAACACTGAGTAATTAATCAACTTGCCACATTTTTACAACTAGCAATAGCAAAACATATTTCTAATTCAAGACAGTACTGAGAACATGTAATGAGAATAAATATATAAAAAAAGAGTAAGTATATCAATAGCAATTCTAGTTACAGGAATAGACAAAATCTGTGACCAGAGATATTGATCAATTTCCCAAATACAGAATTTCCCAAGTAGAAAATATTGAAAGGTAAACAAAAATAGATGTTCCAAAAGAGACCATGTATACCAGAAATCTGAAGTAAATATGGGAAGTTTTGATGAGACTTGTAAGGTACTAAGAGCAGGAGTTGGCTTAATATTCAGCAGAGAGAGTAATTAATTGACACTTACAATAAAGCAAGACTTCCCCCTTTCTGTCTCTATCTCTTACTTTTATGTTTTTATCAAGCTTTTAGAAATTTTTCTCTAAACTTGGAGTTGTAAAACTTTATGAGATATTTAATACTTTTCCTTTTATCCTGTTCAATATTCCTACATTTAAAAAGTTTAAAAGATAAATTTAAGGTGTTCTCCTAAGAGTAGAACCAAAAGAAAAAGGACATAGCCAAAGAAAGAAAGAGAAAAATTAATATATTAGTTTTGGTCGAGGAAGTCCAATTTCCTATTAAAAGAGGTTCAAATATTAAAAAAAGGAAAATGAAGGAGAGGGGAAAATTATCAAGGAATTAATACAGGAAAATTTCACAAAAGTAAAAGCCGCAGGCCCTACAAGAGTAGTACATTTACTAAAAAAAGACTCCCAACTAGGCACACCATCATAAAATTTTTAACACCAAAGGTAAAAGTTTTCAGGAAAAAAAAAGTAAATATGTAATATATTAGCAATCAGAAAGGTACTAGACCTAAACGGCAACTCAGGAGGCTAAAATAATGGAGAAATAATTTCAGTATTTGAAGGGAAAATAATTTTCCACCTAGAATTATGTGTAAGCCAACTAATCAATTAAGTATAAAGGCATAATTAAGATACTGAAGAAATATAAGAAGTTATAAAAGTTTTCTCCCACATACTCTTATAGGAATTGTTAATGTTCTCTAAATGACATGAACATATGCCAAGAAAGATGAAAGTCTAGTAACAGTGGATTCAACACAGTAATAGAAACATGGCAGCTTTGTAGACTTGGGGAGCAAACCAGATAGCAGAAGGAGGACTCAGGGTTTTAGGATTGCAGTCTCTTGGAAAAAAAGCAGGAAACTCAATAAAATATCTTGTATAGGCACATTTTTGAAAAAAATATCTTGTATAGTCATGAAGGATATGTGAATTCCAAGATATGTAAGACAAAATGAAGAAAAGAATATAATACTCAAGTAATAAAGGAAATGTGATCATAATATACTAATTCACTCTGCAGTACACTAAATTAATGAAATTGAAAGGATATAAATACCCATTATTAATTAAATTAAAACCAGTGATCAAACTATATAGAGAAGAGAGGGTAAGAGGAAATGAAAATTTGATTTAACTACACTAAAGTTCACCATTATAACAGAAAGTCATGGTAACATATTCTATTAGTGAATCATACATATTTATGTACACATATGTATAGTGTGTATGTGTACACACACACACACAGACACACAAACACACTGGTGCAGAATCTATACACAAAATTATATATATTATATATACATATATCTTTGATTTCAAGCTAAACTCTGTTTATCTTAGTTGTGTGACCTTAGAGTATATTGAGTAAATTTCTAACCTTCATCGTCTTCACTATAAGAATCGCCTTCAGAGGGTTCAAATAAATTTGACATAATTAACATAACATATCTGCAAACTGCCTGACATTTGAATTCTCAATAAACATTAATTTCCAGTCAGTAGTAGTTTTATAATTTTTTTTAAATTTGTATATTATGTTCATCCAAATGTATTTGTCTATCATAAAGATTTACTCAAACTTTCTGGTCTACTACTAGATCCTTTTATTTTTGCTGCCCAGCATATTATGGTCTTACTCTTGTTGTTATTCTGCCATTTCAATTGAATCTTCACAGAGGAAGAAAATTATATACACTAAAATTCAAGGTCCCTTCTCTAAACAAACAGGTGATTATTAAAATAAATAAATAAATAAATAAATAAATAAATAAATAAGTACACACACACACACACACACACACACACACACACACACACAATACTACAATCATAAAATCAGTTGAAGATGGAAATTTATCACCATTTAAGCCCATATTTAGACAAGCATTTATCTGACTTTAAATTCAATACCTTTAATATTATACTACTTTAGGATTTAATAACTTTTAAGCATGTAAGACAAATAGCAGACCCTTTGGAGCAATCATTTTGTTTCAGACTAAAAATGATCTCAAGCATATATAAAAACATAATTTGTGGGAGAGAGAAAATAAGCTTTTTCAGAATTACTGTATTCAGTGTAAATATTGTGTTCTGATGTCATAGAATATGCATAGTAAGGCTTTACATCTTTCAATCCACTACTGAAAATATTCTGATAGTCAATAAAATTCAGTGATTCTAAATTTTTCCCTGTATCTTTACAAGATGTTACAATGTCCTGAATATGCAAAAATAGAGTGCCGAATATAATCTATGTTATTAAAATGTTCTTCTTCGATTTTACTTAAAGTGGAAAAATCAACTTTGTTGGTAGTAGAGAAAATTAAACATTAAGAAAGTAGGGTCAGTAACTGATGCTGCCCAATGTATTTACAAATCATTGGACTTTCGTGTAATAAGATGTTTTATTTTTCAATACACTAGTTCAATGCTTCGGAAAAAAACTATCAGTATAAACATGAAAAATATTTTTGTTAAAGTTATTCAGATTCTTCGATTATGTTGCTGTCCAATTTTTATACAGTAAAAATTTAGGTGAAACTTTGGGAACAAAAGTTCACTAAGATGGAGTTACTATTTCCTTTTGGTCAATTTTTTTTTTCCTAAAACAGTTGGAGAAGAGAAACATTTTAATAAAATATATGTAAGCTGATACCCTCAAAATATTCAAGTTCCTCAAACTGTGTGATTTCTCCATAAACTCATTATAGAAGAATGATTCAAGATACAGTTATCCATTCAAAAATACAAATTGCCCTAAAAAAATAACAAACTAGTTTCCAGCTGCAGATATGCAAAAGTTCGTAGACACCATGATGAACAATCCTAATAAGCAGACCATAAGGCAATACATTAAATCTCTCTAGCACGCCTCTCACATTCTGAATTCCATTCCTTTCTCCTTACTTAGATTAACTGCTACTCATATTTACTGAAACCAAACCCCTCCTTCAAGTCTCAGTTAAAATTCCAGTGCTTTCTCTAAATAAATTCCCTTCTTCAAGTACCTTAGGTACTTATTGTCTTTATTACTTGGACATTTTAGATTTTCTGCCTTAGGTAGCTGTTGTTTGTGTGTGTTTTACATCTCCAGTTAGGGCTCATACCCCTGGAAGAGAAAGCTTACTTACCTGTCACTGCAATGCTAACTATCAACCCTTCCCATCCACACAGAGAAACATGTATTATTAACCAGAAAGCCATGCAAATAATAAGTACTTAATAATTTTCTTTAAAGAACATAATCTAATTATGCCTTAATAGATAAACTGTGTATTTGTTGATCAACATGACAAATGTGTATAAGGACCAAGAAGATAAAGTAGGGTTTTTAGAGATTCATTCATTCATTCATTTATTAATGTCATTTATTAATGTCATGAAGTAGCTTTAATAAAAAAAAATCTCTTTGATTCCTATTCCAATGTTGAATGTATGTTATATGAGTTCTTCAAACTGAGAAAATATGAACAGAGCAATTTTCTATATTAAAGGAATTTCTATCTGCTAGATATAGAATGAATAGCATCAGATTTAGAATATCTTGAACATACAGTGATGCCCTTCCTGGAAAAGAATAGTAACTTTGAGGAATAAAGCAGTGAACATAGCAGAGCTCCACTAACATCCCTTTGCTTGGAGGCATGAGGACAGAAGGCACTCGTACATCAAATCAAGAGGAACAAATCAAAAGAAATATATAGATTCATCAGCAACTCTACCAAGAAAGTCAGAAACGAGAAGCTACACTCTTTGCATAATCTAAACTTGAAATTGTTCCCGGTTAATAATTTTCTGACACAACCATAACAGGCAAAAAGTAAACACACTGCTAAATCTGTTTTCTAAGGATGACTACCATGCTTACACACAGTGAAAATAGTCATCTACCAAAGTAAGAAAGTCATGCCAAACACAGTGGGGGAAAACCTAGAAGAGAAGACACTTTCCAGTCAAACTACATGAGCATTAGCCACCTTACCTTTACCCTTAAAGCTACTG
The DNA here is from genome assembly GCF_014898765.1 of Herpailurus yagouaroundi. Classification (NCBI taxonomy): domain Eukaryota; kingdom Metazoa; phylum Chordata; class Mammalia; order Carnivora; family Felidae; genus Herpailurus; species Herpailurus yagouaroundi. Next base: position 53,596,403 of record NW_024412394.1, on the reverse strand, counting down.
GATATAGGAGGCAGATAAGTCAACTACAGAAAATCGAATCTTTTTCCTCTTCGTTTGTCTGGATCTGAAAGATATAAACAGAATTCATATCATTTCAAACATGCATATCAGGGGATCAAAATAAAGTAAGTAACAGGAAAAAAGAATTCAAGAGCTCTATGAAAACTCTGTATTTTAAAAGAAACCACTCTGAAAGACAATTGTAAACAATGCTATAATAAGAAATAACTTTAAAAGATGTTTTATACAAGTTCTCAAAACACTTCAATAAAATTTATTCAAGACTAATGATTTTCTGATTAGGAAATAGAAAAGACAGAGTATGACCTATGACTGCTTAAATAAAAACCACAAAGGAGATGAGATCATCAGATTGGATATTAAGTAAAATAAGATTAATAAAATAAATAATAAGGGAAAAAAAGAATACTGAGTAAGATGGAGCAAGGCTGACAGAAGGAGGGAAGAAAGCTGACAGGCTGTAAAATGGTAGAGTAATAATTTTTAAATTAAGAATTAAATATTTTTCTATATTAAAGACTTGAATTTTAGTATAGAAAGAGTTCCTAGAGGACTGGCCAACATTAGTTAAAAGATACCAGAACTCAGATATGCCTTTGTAAAAGTGTTGCAAGTTTAAAGGACTTAAAAATACTCTCTATGAGCTTCTAGGAAAAAAAAAAAAAAGTTTAGTACCTAAGAGAAGAGAAAAATATCTGGCTGACTTCAAACTCAAAGTAAATAAGACTGCCAAAAGATAATGCAGATTGTAAAACAAAATTTCTAGGTATAACCTATCTGACTTTTACTCAGAAAGGCAAAAACAAAAATAATTTTTAAAAGTTGTTCTTAGATAATTATAACACATGCCATCTACATTTTATTTAGAAAAAACAAGTACTTAATGATATGCTCCAAATAACTGAAAGATTATTTAAATCCTAAAATCCTAGAATGGAATTTTTATAATAAAAGAACCAGTAATATTCAATGTAACCAATAAAATATAGATATAATGACTTTAATAAGATAATAAAACTTCATCCAAATATCAAAAATAACTATTATAGAAATTTCATTTGAAATAATATTAACAGTGATGATGCTATCAAGTTATAATTCTATTTAAGCAAAACCTCAACAGAGAATAAAAGAACACAAAACTGTTGTACCTGCAGCAAACATAATATAAAAAGAACTAAAATATGACACTAAACCAAGATACTGACTATAAAATCAAATTATCAAAAGATATGTAAGATGTGGGAAAATGCTCAAAATAAAGGAACAAAATCAACTTCTAAAATGGGACAAACACATAATTACCAAATTCATATACATACGGATGCTTACAAAATGTTAGCAGCCATTCACTTTGAATGGTAGACTATGAGTCTTTAACATTTTCTTTTTTGTACATTTGCATATTTCACTAGTATCAAAATAAATACATAGTCCTGTAATCTGAAGAGTTTTAATAAAAAACATGTTCTTATAGTCATATTGATAAAATCAAACATACATATGAATTGTTTTTTTCTCTTTAATGGTTAGAAATTAGATTATTACATGGTCTAATGGATACATTATTATTATTATTATTATTATTATTATTATTATTATTATTTTAATAAATGGCTCTGTAAGAAATTGTCTTGTTGTCCCAGCTGGGCCTAAGTGGTTATTGGCCTGGTGGAGCCTGGTACCAGACACTGATGTGCATTTGTATTAGTGAATATGCTGGTAAGTGGCATTAGTTGTATTTGCTTTGTTTAGGTATAAATGCAGGAAATTAAACACAAGAGGCAAATAAAAATGTCCAAAGAAATGAAGAATGAAAGACACTATGCTGGCTCATGGGAGAAAGGGGTACAGGTAGGATCCTATGCTTTTTTTCAAGCTTGTTAGATACAGCAGTAAGAGTACTACCTGGAGGGGCACCTGGGTGGCTCAGGCGGTTAAGTGTCCGACTTCAGCTCAGGTCACCATCTCGTGGTCCATGAGTTCGAGCCCCGCGTCAGGCTCTGGGCTGATGGCTCAAAGCCTGGAGCCTGCTTCCGATTCTGTGTCTCCCTCTCTCTCTGCCCCTCCCCCATTCATGCTCTGTCTCTCTGTCTCAAAAATAAATAAATGTTAAAAAAAAAATTAAGAAAAAAGAGTACTACCTGTGGAACTAGGGGACAAAAATATACCATGGAATGGAAGACAAGGACTACAGCTTTGCCAATTCTAACACTGGTTGTGGGGCAGCTCTGTCACGCAAAGGTTTTGGGATCACAGGCAGAAGATCACTATGACATGTGCAAAAACAGGAGAGATAGAAACTATCCACAAAACATTTCCATGAACGAAAACAGCAACACGGGATGGGGAAATAATGTCCAGCTGTTTCTTGTGTGCAAATTAGAAGAGAAGGGCAAACAATTAGGAAAACCTTTGTGATACCAAACAATCAGAATGGTTCATGAGATGTCCTCTGACACTCCCAATGGTATTCCCTTACTTTTCAATACACTTAGACTAATTGCCCATTGTTACCAATGGCCAATGCCTTTCTACCTAATTTGACATTGGCCTCCTTCATCAACCTCATTTGTTACCCACTCAATATCCACACTTTCTCCAATACAATTTTGCTTGATCCAATGCAAGTTGTGTTTTGGTTTTTGTTTTGTTTTGAACTTCTTTCCCTTTGCAGGGGTCAGTACTTCTAGATTAACCTTAAAAAAAAAAAAAAAGATGCTGGGCCTTTTATTCTTCCCCTTCTAGCCTTCTAGACTTCAACAGAAATGCTTCTAATATTTAATTGTTGCAGTGTTTCAATAATGTTTCCAAGGAAACATTAGAAAGTTATGGACTGATCATTTGTTTCCCCATTTTTCAGTTATATTAAGGAAATGGTCAACCACTGCTATTTTGCTAAGGGTTAAAACTCAGGAAATTTTGTCATATACCTTTTTGTCATACACCGAGATGGTCATGCACTTTTCTTTTTTGACCTATTCACATGGTTATTTATGTGAGTAGATTTTCTGGTTTTTAGCTATCTTTGCATCATTGTAATGAACACTTTGTGCTTCTAGCTTACCTTTCACTTAGAGCACTTCTAATTGAAATGTTTTGTTTTTTTTCTTTTTTCTTTCTTTTTTTTTTTTTTTTTTTTGTTTTGGGTTTTCAATGGGCTCTTTCTTAAAAGAAAGCAGTCTACTGTACCAATGTCTTCATGTCATTTACTTTTGTCATTCAGGTCTAATGTCATCCTCTGAGAAAAAATTTCTCTAAACACATTCATGAAAAATTTCCTAAACACAATCCCATACTCCTCTCTGGAATCACTCTTTATCGACTTGCCCTACTTTATGTAATTCACAATATATCTTGATATCAGCAAATTTATCATGTATGTATCTGTGTACTTTGTGAGAATCTCAATATCCTGCCATGATGAAGGCAGTGACTTACTCTTACACATTACTATACACCTTAAACAGTAGCAGGAACTTACTAATATTTCTTTTTTGAGAGAGTGAAAAAGAGAGAGAGAGAGAGAGAGAGAACAAGCAGGAGAGGGGCAGAGAGAGAGGAAGAAGGAGAAGCCCAAGCAGGCTCCATGCTGCCAGCACAGAGCCCAATGCAGTGCTTGAACCCACAAATGCGAGCACATGACCTGAGCCAAAATCAAGAGTCAGACACTTAACTGACTGAGGCACCCAGACGCCCCAGAAACTTACTCATATTTCAATAAAACACACATACATACCACACTCACACACACACACACACACACACACACACACACACACACACACAGAAATAAGCGTATGAGAAGGAAGAAGAGAGGAAGGAAAAAGTGCCGAAAAAGGAATATATAAGGGATTTTTGTGGGTTACTTCAAGAGAAAATGGTGGCCAAAGCTGGGAAAATTCAGCAATCATTGATAACACTGTCTACTGATGACACCCAGGTGCATATGTGTCAGAAATTTGCCACTTATAGGAGAATTAATAGTTATATAAAGATTATTTGAATAGATTTATTTAGAATTGATGATGAAAATATATTTGAGGAACAAGAACACTACTGTCCTCTCAAAATAAAATATGGGACTCTTTTCCAGCTTTGTAAATGATATGCAAGCAAAAATATAGTATTTTAGGTATTGGGAGAATGCTATGCAATTATTTGTTTATTTATTTATTTACTTATTTATTTTTACTACACTATTATTTATTAGCAAACTTTTACAATTGTCAAGTTAGCTGGATTACAAACACTATTATCATCATTTTAAATGTATTTAAAGGACTTTCTTGAAGCTACAAATGCAATAGTTCCTGGATAGATGTACTACTCAGAAGTTGGTTTTCTACCACTATTTTAGTCATGGTGCTTCTTAAAAAAAAGCAAAACAAACAAACAAACAAAGACTACTGCATATACTACTTCAAAATTTCTCTCCATAACTCTTAAATTAAGGTCAAGCATTACCACCTTTGTCATTATCATATTAAATTAGTAACAAAAAAAACCCCCAAAATCTGCAGATATAGGGATATATAACATGTGTACTTAATAAATGTGCTAAATTCACTGGTTATATTTATTATTGCTCAAATATTTTATATCTCCTCTAGAATGCATGATTCTTCAGCATTTTTTTCCTTCTCTGAAACATTAACCATTTGATTAAATTATTACTTCAACTTTAATTTCTCATCTTTTGGCCATTTTATGGACTAAAATGATTTTTATTTAATTATTATAAATTTAATAAATAGGAGCTTAAGTCCTATCCCTAATACAGTTACTGCAGACATGCTGCCTACCTCATGTCAGCTATCTTGACTATGCAGTTACCCTGAAGAAACTCAGTCTGAGAAGTCAGATATTATTTCATCTTGATTTTATTTTTTTGTAAGAGTAACTAGGTAGAAATGGGCTGCTTATGGAGCATATTCATATAAGCTCGTATTAAAATTAAATTAAATGCTTTCTAAGAAATTCAATAAATTCCTAAGGCTATAGCTATAGAAATGTGAGAAAAAGCCATAAGAAATGGAGACAGGATATATCTGAAGAATGTCAAAATAACAAAAAGGTGATATATCTGAGTCGAAACAACTCAGTGACTACTTAGAGAACTGAATTTTATTTATTATCATAACTCATATTCCATACCCCTCAAAAAAATATTTTAGGGACACTTTAAATGGCCACTTGACATCAAATGAGACCATCATGCTTATAAAAATAAAATATACAAATACAAACAAAGTCTATGAAAAGAGATAAGTTTTGAATAATTATACACATCTTTAACTTCTGATACTTTGGTTTGCAACTTTAACGTTTGTTTTTGTTTGTTTGTTTTTGTTTGGTGGGGGACAGAGAGAGACAGAGCATGAACAGGGGAGGGGCAGAGAGAGAGGGAGACACAGAATCGGAAACAGGCTCCAGGCTCTGAGCCATCAGCCCAGAGCCTGACGCGGGGCTCGAACTCCCGGACCGCGAGATCGTGACCTGGCTGAAGTCAGACGCTTAACCGACTGCGCCACCCAGGAGCCCCGGTTTGCAACTTTTCGGTAATTTTCCTTTACATGGGTAAACCCAGAGATAATATTAAAATAAGAAAAATTTAGTCATCTTTTAATTTGATTGACTCATTTTATACTTCCCTCCCACCGCCACTGGCTATAAAAGAACATTCAAAACTATTGTGAAGTTTCTTACTTGGACAAAATAGATGCATTGTAATTTATAAAAGGAAATTGTCTTCCTCCATGAACAATCACATCCCATTGTTCATAACATTGATAATCATATGTAGTTATGTACAAAAAGCTTGAAAAATACTGTTTTTTGTGTGTGTGTTATTTAAAGCTGCCAATTTGCCTGGGCTTATTAAATAAAATCAAGGCTAAGTCATTGCAGTGAGCAAAGTCTTAAAGTTTTAGTTGCATTGTCATAGGCCTAAGAATAAATTAAAATGTAAAACTTGAACTTGAGAGACATTTAAATGATCAAACTAAAGTATTAATGCAGGATAAACCTAATCTTAGCAGTACAGGAATGAGGCTTTACTAGCAAGTCTTTTCTAAGAATCAATAAATGTTAGTGAACAATATTAAGTGATGTGCTTAATAGTCCAACTATTAATACGCTTAACCTGGTTTGCCACCTTGGATAGAAGCAGCCTGATGTATTAAAATAAATGTAAATTAAATGTCTCTTTCCAAGAGTTTTTGTTTTATTATTATTACATACCCATTAGTATCAAACCTGATTTTTTTTAATTAGAACAAATCATTTCTTTCTCATATGGTACAATTTCAGTATAAAAATATTAATATCATAAAATCTGGATAGACCATTCAGACTTAAGCAATCTCCTTGTAATAATATTCCCTGGTAGAAAGAATCCTTAGTAACGATTAGTTATTTTTATAGATAGCTTTATACAGTAGAGACAGAGTTAAAGATAAACCTTTACTGTAACTTTTCATTTCATTTAAAAACAGACATAATACTGAACAAAGGTGGTCTAAAAGACTCAAATGTACTACATACTTAAAATGTTTTAAGGGAATCTAGTTGTCTCTTATATTCATTTAAATTTTGAAAATTTTATCCATTATGTGCTTTCAGTTTCCATTACAACTATCAAGACTTAAAATTTTGTGTAGTTCAATTTTTAAAAAAATGCTTATTGTTGTATATTTTTAATATTTTATGCATTTTTATTTCTATCTTTTTTTATTATATTGTAATCTCCTTGAGGTCAGAGTACCTATTTGTTCTACTCCATACCACATACACAAATTCAACCACAGGTAACGAGGTTTATTCCAGGCAATTATACTGGCTCATCAACTCTCTCTGATTCACTGAGGTGGCTGTGTTTTGTTTACCTGGTTCTAATGATCCTTGCTATCTATATTCAGCCTAATTTCTTCTACTATTGGCCCCTTTTTTGTGCTATCTTTATTTTGCTTATTAGACTTTAATTGCATACTTAGGTCTTGGTTCTAATAACTCATCCAACCCTCTTTATATCTTCTACAATCTATATAGTGAAGTTTCAGTGCCTGATCATAACCCAGTCCATTACTCAGCACTTAGGAGACAGGAAGTCAGATTGAGTTATTAACAATGGGTGATATAATAACTAATAACTATTGCTCATTTATTAATGTTTGCTCTTGGGGAAACATAATTAAAAGGTGGCAAAATTATAAGATACATACACACAATATTTTACATACTCAACTATTCCAGAACTTGACTAAAACATAATAACCTTTATATCTCATCATGGGTTAGATAAGTCATACAGGTTACTTCTTATCATCAAGCCTGGTAACATGATTTATTATTGTCCCCATTATAGAAATGGAGAAAGCAAGTTAGGGGATATACATTATACTGACTGAATTATAAAGTGAACATTAACATAAGCAAAAAAATTAAAAAGGAGGATAAGAGGGTTAGGGTGAGTTAACATCTTATTCTTCAAAGATGAGGGTCATCACACACTGTCAAAGTTGATTAATCAAACTACGGTCATATAAGCACATTATTTAGAACTATAGAGACAACTACCAGAAACAACAAAAATAAAATTTAATCTGATTCCTTTTGGAAAGAGGGAAAATGGGGAGGAAAGGAGAATGTATATGTGTGTGTGTTTGTGTGTGTGCATGTGTGTGTGTGTGTGCGAGAGAGAGAGAGAGAGAGAGAGAGAGAGAGAGAGAGAGAAAGAGAGAGAAAAAGATAGGATGAGGCAGACCTTATTGCAACCAACTGGAATGAACACTTTTGTTAAGAATCAGCATTGTTTTGGTGTTTACTCAGGTATATCGAGCCAACTATACAGCAGGGACCAGAAATCAAATTAGTTGACCATCTTCACCTTCTGAAAACTTCAGGAGAGGAAGAAAGAATTAACAATGAAGATAGAACATTAAACATCTAAAGTGCTGTTGTTTAAAGAATGCTCTTGCTACCTTAGCAATTCACACATAAATATGCACAAAACAATCATTGTTAGCCAACAGAGTTAATATTATTCGTTGACTCATCAAGAAACCACCCACACTCAAGAAGTATATTTATACCACTCACTATTTACTTATTTATTTTCTTTTCAGAAGAATAAACCATGAGGAATCAAATACTCAATCAAGATGGTCTTGAGGTAAAATTGCTAGTTAACGAGCTGTGTTGAATAGTTTCTTCAGCCACAGTTATAAACTGCTTCAAACATGCTGGCTGTTTCAAATGAGCCACACAATGGTAAAATGAAGATAGAAAAAGACACTTTTGAACAAGATATGGGGAACTCTAACACACTAAATGACATTATGCACAGTTTCTTGATGAGAAAATTTCAACATTTCCTAATTTCTATCACAATTTAACAGTTACAGCAGACCTAGTTTCCTTGAAATTTGTTGTGAGGTTAGTGATGAATTAATTCTACCTGCACTAGATGGAGGATTAAATAACTCATTTTGACTTAAAATAGCTGCAAATTCTATTATGTCTGACTATTAACATTTTTGTCTGCCCAAGAATCTTTATGAACTATTTCCACCACCACCTCTACCCCATAGGATTAAAATTAATGTCAAAGAACAAAATTAACTATTTCTCAGCACACCAAATCTAAATGTATAATAATAAAATATATAATACATGATAAATATATACATATATATCCTTGGAAGGTGTTTTTTAAATTTTTTCAATGTTTTATTTATTTTTGAGAGAGAGAGAGAAACAGAGTGTGAACTGGTGACAAGCAGAGAGACAGGGAGACACAGAATTCAAAGCAGGCTCAACTCTGTGAGCTGTCAGCACACAGCCTGATGTGGGGCCCAAACTCATGAACTGCGAAATCATGACCTAAGCCAAAGTCGGACGCTTAAACGACTGAGCCACCCAGGTGCCCTAGAAGATACTTTTAATCATCAGCCTCTTTGGTGAATATTTGATATTCTGTGTAATACTGTGTATTCTGTGTATTCTGTGTAATACTCCTAATTTATCCCCACATCATTTGCCCTAAGGTGGCTGTAGCCTTAATGCTTCACTAAAAATATTCCATAATATTAACAATTGCAGATAAAATGAAATATAAGTATTTCAACATGGTATGCTACCTAATATTTTGGAATAAAAATTATCTCTAGTAGCTACTGAAATACACATAGTAACCCTTTGAATTTTATTGTTTTGATTTTTGAAAATCATAGGAATGTAAGGTGAAGTTTATATATAGGAAGTTGTCATATGGTGCAAACATTCCATAAAGTCCTTTTACCATGTGTTCTTCAGTCTGCATAGTTATTCTACTTAACAGTTTTTTTTTAAGTTTATTTATTTAATCTCTACACCTAATGTGGAGCTCAAACTCACAACACTGAGATCAAGAGTTGTATGTTCTTCTGACTGAGCCAGCTAGACATCCCTCTACTTAATACTTTTTAAAAGTAGATCACAGCATCTCTGCAAATCTGTTACCATAAACTTAGTGCTACACAAACATTGTGACAAATTCCTTATAATTAGAAATTAAACAGTTGTACTTGCAACTACACTTTAATAAAAATCATTTCACAATAAGTATTTAAGAACGTCCTATAATGTTAAATGTATTGTTATTAATACTGCTTCATTAATTATATTTGACATGTGCTTCACATCTTATCAGTTTTGTAGTTAGAAGTTTTATCGATAACTCCATGACTGACACAACAGTCAGTGAATAATAATAACCTACTCTAGGTATTTTGTGTATTTTCATGGGGTCTTAGCTAAAGTTTAAACTTTACTTTTAATTGATCTGTGAGCCAGATAAAAATATAATTTTAAATAATTACATTTTTAACATGTTTTATTATGATTTATTCAGTTTGAAATTCTACAAGTGAGATATCCCCTCATGAGCTCACGGTAACTCCTGGGAAAGGACACTAGGGAAGCAGGATAAAAAACACAATGAAAGGATAAATGAAGAGTCCGGATCAAAGCTATTGCAGTGCATTCATCTTGTTCTCCAGAGTATCTACAAACATACCAAATTTGGGACGGTAAAGCATGTCAGTTCACCTAATTCAGCTTGTTTATCAAACAAATCTTGATATAATACTGCCTTAGGCTAGTGCATGCCTTCTTTTTTTATTGTAATAAAACATACAGAGCATAATATTTATCATTTTAACTATTTGTAAGTGTGTAATTCAATGACATTAAATACATTCACAATGTTGTATAACCATCACCACTATCTATTCCCCCAAATTCTCACCATCCCTAACAAAAATTCTGTACTCACTAAACAATAATTCCATTTTTCCTTTCCCAATCCATAATAACTTCCATTCCACTTTTTGTATCTATGAATGTGCCTATTCTGGGTACCTCATATAAGTGCAGTTGTATAATATTTGCCCTTCTGTGTCTGGCTTATTACACTAAGCATAATTTTTTATTTTTTTAGAATTTTTTTTTTCAACGTTTATTTATTTTTGGGACAGAGAGAGACAGAGCATGAACGGGCGAGGGGCAGAGAGAGAGGGAGACACAGAATCGGAAACAGGCTCCAGGCTCTGAGCCATCAGCCCAGAGCCCGACGCGGGGCTCGAACTCACGGACCGCGAGATCGTGACCCGGCTGAAGTCGGACGCTTAACCGACTGCGCCACCCAGGCGCCCCTAAGCATAATTTTTTAAATGTCCATTCACGTTGCAGCATATAGCAAAATTTAATTCAATTCCTTTTATGGGTGAAGAAAATTTCATTGTAAAAATAATAATTATATTTTTAAAGTAAATTTGAACAAACTTGATATACATAACAAAAAATTTCAATATGTTTGTACTATCATTTCTGTGGCCATATGATTTATTATTCATTTGTATTCCAATAGTGAAAGGGATGACTAATAACAATTAAACCTAGACAACACTCTAGGAAAACAAGAAAAATCGTCCTTCTAGGTACCAAGGAAAACATTCACTGTGGCCAGAAGGAGAACATAGTTACCAACGGCAAAGTATCTTCTTCATTAAGAACTAGATATGGAATTGCTTTGTGGGATTCCAGGGTTTTGATGTAATTAAAGATTTAATATAAAACAAACTTCTTTTTCTTTTTTTTTAAATGTTAGAGGTTGTTGGAAGTGACAGTCTGTGTGTAAAATAAAACAAAATTCAAATGTCAAACAGTAGCTTTAAGATAACACTGGTTTTCAAAAAACAAAAACAAAAACAAAAACAAAAACAAAAACAAAACAAAACAAAAACTGGTCTTACAGGCCCCCAATGATTGGAGAGAACCATAATAAAACCTTAATTCACTGGTTAGAATACTGCTGGTATCACCATAATTTTACCTAAACATAGCAGACTCTATTCATTTCGAAAACTTAATCTCATCCTGTGCTATGGCTACAGAACAAAGAGCCTCTTAAAATCATTAAATGCTTGGGACACCTGGGTGGCTCAGTCGGTTAAGCAACTGACTCTTGATTTTGGCTTAGGTCATGATCTTACAGTCACGGTTTCAAGCCCCATATCGGGCTCTGCACTGACAGTGTAGAGCCTGCTTGGGATTTTCTCTCTCCCTCTGCCTCTGCCCTCCCACTCCCTCTCAAAATAAATACATAAATCTAAAAAAATTTGGTAAATGCTCTTCACTCCTCCCCCACTTCCATTTTTACCTAAACATTTTCAATTTTCTTACCTGTCTTTCAAAATTTTACTCATCATGCCACTTTTCACTAGAAGTCTTCCCTTAGTATCATGGCAGAAATGGTTGTCTCTACTAGAGCACTTTTTTTTCTGCCTAGTCTTATAACTATATGCATTTTAATACATGTATATGGAGCTTGAGATATCTGTATACTTCCCATTGTCTAATCTGTTGTGCCTCCTGCAATAGAGTTTCACAAATGCAAAAGAGTAAAATAGTGGGTTAAGGTCGGACCACAAAAGAAATAGCTCTTTCTTGAGACACACAGGACACCTAACACACTCCTGGCCAATTATCTTCCAAAATCTCAAGGTCATATGAAGCCTAGAAACAATAGAAGAGGTTGCTGAGTTTGGGAAAATGTTTACCAGAATATCTCAATAACCTTTATCTACTGCAGTTATCTAAAATAATCGAGTATGCTTTAGTTCATCATAGTCACATGGTAGTATATTGAAGAAACAAGATTATCTTAGGAAAAAGAACTTGAGTAAGGAACTTTCTACATTTTGAATTTCATCACTAGAAGCATAAAACTTCAGAGTCTGAGTGAACCATAAAATTCATCCTTTTTAGAAAGCTACCTTCTCCAATCTCCTTATAATGTACTAATTTACTGGACAATATACTAGAGAGATGATTGTTCTAATTCACCTTAATACCTCCACTAATGGGAACTCATTACCAGTTGAAAAGCCTCTTCAATTTAGTGTTAATGTGTTCTCAGGGCTAATTTTGAAAACTTCAGTTTCATATATACTTTTGTGTGTGAAATATTACCCTGTTCTTCAATATATCTTAATATTTCATACTATCCCAATGTTTCCTCCCATTCGTATAGCTTGACATGTTGTATTTAGGTAGGGTAGAATGCAAAATAACAAGAGTCTTGATAGGAAGTTAAAAGCTTAGCTTTTAGGGATGGGATGTAAAGGCCTTATGCTATAGCATTAGTGTTAAAAGTGTAATTGAGAGGGGTGCCTGGATGGCTCAGTTGGTTAAACATCCAACTTCGGCTAAGGTCATAATCTCAGAGTTTGTGAGTTCGAGCCCTGTGTCGGGCTCTATGTTGATAGTTCAGAGCCTGGAGACTGCTTTGAATTCTATGTCTCATCCTCTCTCTGCCCCTCCCCAACTTGTGTTCTGTCTCTCTCTGTCTCTCAAAAATAAATAAATGTAAAAAAAGGTTTTTTTTTAAAGTATAATTGAGAAATGTGAGTAATACTTCTACTTCCTGAAGACTGGATAATCTTGCCCTGAAAAGGGAGGAAATCAGAAAGTAAAAAGAATCTAGGTACTGGTGTAAAGCCCTGAGAAGCACGCATACTCTTAAGCCTCAGTTTTTGTTAGTAGAGAGGGTTGACAATAGAAACTCCAATAATTTTGAGTGATCCAAATACAGATACGATAAATGATTCTCCATCTGTCACTTCTGCTCCCACTAAAGGCTGAAATTTTGCAAAACCTAGAGATCCCATATAGATCAGTCTCCCAGAAAGAGAACAATTTTCAGAAGTGTAAAGAATGGATCTGGAGAGACAACGAGAAAATGTCTGATAGAAATGCAGTAGGATTTATGGAAGATCTGAAGGCTCACTTGAGGTTTGTAGCCATCAATTCAAAGACAGACCGGTCAGTGAGATTGCATTTTCTTCTCCAGCCCCTACACTCAGCAGTTTGGATATATTGCAGAAATAGTTGGAAAATTTAGATTTGTCAGGTAAGTACCAAGGGTGGAGTAAAAAAAAAAAATTGGAATAGAAGTTGTATTCATGATATTATAGCATTAGATCAGGTTATAAACTAAGAAAAGAAACATGATAGACCCCTTATTCTGCAAACACATGGTTAGTGAATTAAAGATACCATTGGGTTGAAACATTTTATTTTATTTTTATTTTTTTTCAACGTTTTTTTATTTATATTTGGGACAGAGAGAGACAGAACATGAACGGGGGAGGGGCAGAAAGAGAGGGAGACACAGAATCGGAAACAGGCTCCAGGCTCCAAGCCATCAACCCAGAGCCTGACGCGGGGCTCAAACTCACGGACCGCGAGATCGTGACCTGGCTGAAGTCGGACGCTTAACCGACTATGCCACCCAGGCGCCCCTGGGTTGAAACATTTTAAAATTAGTATACTAGAACAGAGAATAGGGTACAGAATAGGCAAGTAGAAGAGAGCAGCCAGAAATAGGAATATTTGTCATTTCAGATGTTTGAAATTGACCCTCTTGGTAATTCAGAGTTGCAGTATGAGCATGATAGTAGTAGCTAAAGCGGTATGTTAATGCAATGATTTCCAGAATCAAGATGCTTTCTTCTATCAATTTTAAAAGGGAGGACAGATGGATTAGATGAGAAATTCCTGGTATTACCTCATCCAACAGATTTCAAATCCTTGGATAGGTATTGATTTAAAAAAGAAAAAAATAAATCCTCACAGGAGCTTTATCATTAAAATGCCAGTCAACTGATTTTTTACATATTGATGGTACTGGTTCCTTATTATGGAGTCAAGAAAATCATCAGCATATGCAAGAGCTCTAGACATATAACAGGTATTCAATATATACTTGTTGCATGAGAACGAGTGTTTGAAAGAATAACTATAGTTTTAAGAAATAATGAGGAAATCATTATGAAATGCTTGTTTGTCCAGTTATTTTTTGTGTCACACATAAATAGATGAGAGAGTATATGTGAAAACTTTCTAGGTCTTAAAGCTTCATAATCATTAATATGTTTCTGCAATTTTGATGTATTAATATCCATTAAACAATCATTCATAGAAAAATGCTGTAAAGAGGAAATGAAAATTTCCAAAATCCATCAACTGGGTTCTTAAGTTGGACTTGACATCCTTCAAAGCTTTGAAAATATAACCTTGTTTTTAACTGTTCAGTGTCACTAGTCCAGTGCTATGTTTATCCATGTGGGCTTCATATAACAGAAAAATGTGGCTAATTTTATTTATTTGCTTATATTCATTATACAGTTTTATTTCTTTCTACTCTCCTCCTCCTTTTATTTATTAATTTATTTTCCTGTAGGAGCAAACACATTTTTTTCTCTTACAAAAACAGAAAGAATGCCAGCTCATGTCACTCAGGACTCTGCAGAGCTTAACTTGTGCTTAGGAAGCTCTTCCTTCATGGATCTTTTCATGGTTTGCTTATTACCATCTTTTAGGTTTCAAGTCAAATACCCATTCTACTCCCTACCCTAGACAGATTTATAATTCTAGTATAGCATTCATTTTTTATCTTTATCAAAGCACTTATCAACACTTGAAGTTACCTTGCTTACATGTTTAAGCCTTACCTCACATCTAACCTTTATGGTCAAGTAAGTACCTTAAGGTCAAGGATTCAGTTTGTCTTTACTCCTGTGTTCCTAGCACTTGGAGAAGTACTTAACAAACAGTAGTTTACCAGAGAATATTGGTAGGTTTTCTAATATTAACAAATCTGTAAATCATTCCTTTTAAGATTTCTTTAATGGATATCATAGTTAAATAGTAGTTCTGTATCAGCCAGTCTAGTAACAATATAAAAACTTCATCAGAGAGTTTAACAGAATTTTTGGTATAAAGAATTAGAAACCATGACTCAGAGAACTAGAAAGACAAGAAGGAAATACTAAAGTATCACAGAAGGAAGCAATTGCCACCTTCTTCGCTGGAGAACAAAGAGGTAAGGTTGGAAGAGTTAGCATTTAGAAACTTGGAGGAAGAGTCCTGTGAATCTGGAACTCAGATCTCTAGGGAGGGGTGATGCAAAGTTGGGGCTACCTATGAGATACCACAGCAGAAAATCACGCGTTCCCGCAGCACAGAAAGACCGACAAGTGGAATCAGCTGCTACGGCAGGATTCGGTTCTCTGTTGCTGTTTTAAGGACAGAGGAGTGTGGTGGTGATGGCAACAGAAGCTGGAAGCAAACAAAAGTAGCAGGTCCTTCTCCTTCCAACAACAGCTTTCCTCTATTTACTCCTACTGAAAGAATCTAATAGGAACCCCTTATCAAAGGAGAAAAGTGATTGGCAAAGTTCCAGCCCCACCTCAAAGAACAGTACAAAAGGGTCAGTTTGAAGCCGAGATCATTATTTTAATAACCAGAATATTCCTTAATACAAGAATATTTAATTTATATTTTGCTTGGGTAATTTTCCTATCAAATTTTAAGCATTATTTTAAATACTTAATATATTTGACATTAATTTTGTTAAATGTTTTGAAATTACATTATAGTTAAAAATTTTCCCACAGTTAGCTTTTGTACCATCACTAGTCATTCAATAATTCTCTCTCACTTTATACAATTCTTTTTTACACAGTAAATTCATATGAAGGGAGAGAAACAGGGGGTGGGTAGAGATACACAGATGTTTGATTTAATTTTTTTTAATTCCTTGTTTACTGATTTACCCAAACCTTTTGTTCTTTCAATATTTCTCTCACTAAATGACACCACTCCCATCAGAAACCTGGGTATCATTTTTGGGGCGCCTAGGTAGCTCAGTTGGTTGAGCAGCCAACTTCTGCTCAGGTCATGACCTCACAGCTCCAAGGCTCATGTGTTTGAGCCCCACGTTGGGCTCTGTGCTGACAGCTCAGAGCCTGAAGCCTGCTTCAGATTCTGTATCTCCCTCTCTCTCTGTCCTCCCCTGCTCAGACTCTGTCTCTCTCTCTCTCTCAAAAAAAAAATAAGATAAAATAAACATTAAAAAAAAATTAGGAAAAAAAAAGGAAAGAAACCTGGGTATCATTTTTGTCTTCATCCTTTCTTGTCTTACTGGGAATTCTTATCCCATTTTCAATTTATTCTCTCATTACAGACAGGGTGATTTTTACAAAACACAAATAAGATTGTGCTTTTTTTCTTACATGAAATGTTACTATGGTCTCCATTTGCTCTTAAGAACACATCTTTAACATGTCTGAGCAGAACTGATATCATCTGATATGTACCCACTGTCATAGTTTCACCTTTCAATGTGCTTCCTTTCCCTCAATGTACTTTAACTCCATGGTTTTTCCCTAACACTGCTATGTTTCTGCTCCAACCAGGGTCTTTACTAAAGGGTCCTTCTGCCTTGAAGGAGCTATCTACTCCCCCCCTCTACACCTAGGGGTCTCTTCAATTTATTTTAGATTTTAGGTATACTCTTTCCTTGGGTAGTTTCTATGAACTTCTTTACTAGGGACAGTCTTCTATTACACAATAACTTTTATAGGCTATATAACTAATCCTTCTGCCACTCCATGGTAAGTTCTGTCAAGGCAATGTTTGACTCATACATTTTATCCAGGAGTACTTGTTGTATACTGATTACTCAATAAATATGTGCTCAATAAATTAATAGAGATAATACCACCTATTATTATATATATAACCCAATTATTTGCTTCATTTTTCTTTCAAGAGACATTTATAATGTACATCTTTGAAGTCAGTATATTTTATTCATTTATTACCAGGAATTTTATTTTGTGTTGTCATATGGAACTATTCACATTGTACTTTCAAATGAGATGGGTTTTTGAATCCCAACAATGTTTTAATTGAATTTCTTGGGAGATATTTTTTAAGAATATAATCAGAAATAAGCCCACAATTTTATGGTCAATTAATCTTCGACAAAAAAGACAAAAATATGCAACAGGACAAAGACTATCTCTTCAATAAATGGTATAGGGAAAACTGGACAGCCACATGTAAAAAAATGAAACTGGACCACTTTTTCACACCATACACAAAGATAAACTCAAAATTGATTAAAGACCTAAATGTGAGAATGGAGACCATAAGAATCCTAGAAGAGAAGATAGCCAATAATTTGTCTGGCATTGGCTGTAGCAATATTTTTCTAGATATGTCTCCTGAGGCAAGGGAAATTAAGGCAAAAATAAACTACTGGAACTACATCAAAATAAAAAGCTTATGCACAGCACAGTAAACAATCAAAAAAATAAAAAT
Source organism: Herpailurus yagouaroundi (assembly GCF_014898765.1). Classification (NCBI taxonomy): domain Eukaryota; kingdom Metazoa; phylum Chordata; class Mammalia; order Carnivora; family Felidae; genus Herpailurus; species Herpailurus yagouaroundi. Next base: position 53,578,670 of record NW_024412394.1, on the reverse strand, counting down.
AAAAGACAATTTACTGAATGAAAGAAGATATTTCCAAATAATATATTCGATAAAGGGCTAGAATCCAAAATGTATAAAGAACTTACAAAACTCAACACTGAAAAAATACAACAAACAAAAAAAAGCCAATTAAAAATTGAACAGAAGAGGAGCACTTGGGTGTCTCAGTCAGTTAAGCATCCAACTCAGTTTCGGCTCAGGTCGTGATCTATGCTGAGCACGGAGCCTGCTTAAGATATTTTCTCTCTCCCTCTCCCTCTCCCATTCCTTCTCCCTCTCCGCCTCCCTCTCCCTTTGTCCCTCTCTCCACTCATTCACTCTCTCTAAAAAATAAAAAAATAATAATTAAAAAAATTAAAAAATGAGAAAACACAAATAGACATATCTTCAACATACAGGACAACAGACACATGAAAAATGCTCAGTATCACTCATCATCAAGGAAATGAAAATCAAAATCACAATGGGACACCACCTCATACCTGTCAGAATGGCTAAAATAAAAAACACAAGAAACAGCAAGTGTTGGCAAGGATGTGGAGAAAAAGAAACCCTCGTGCATTGTTGGTAGGAATGCAAACTGCTACAGCCACTGTGGAAAACAATGTGGAGGTTCCTCAAAAAATTAAAAAAAAATAGAATTACCATATGATCCAGTAATTTCACCACTGGGTATTTACCCAAAGAATATGAAAACGTTAATTTGAAAAGATATATGCACTCCAGTTTAATGCAGCATTATTTACAATAGCCAAGACAAGAAACAGCCCAAGTGTCCATCAACAGATGAATGACTAAAGAAGATGTGGCATATATATACATTTGAATATTATTTAGCCACAAAAAACAATAAAATATTGCCATTTGTAACAACGTGGATGGATCCAGAAGGCAAATGCTAAGCAAAATCAGTCAGAGAAAGATGAATACCATAAGATTTGCCTCACAGGTGCAATTTAAGAAACAAAACAAATGAACAAAGAAAAAGGAGACAAACCAAAAAACAGACTCTTAACTATAGAGAACAAACTGATGGCTACCAGAGGGAAGTGGGGATGGGTGAAATAGGTAATGGGGATTAAGATAAACATGATGAACACTGAATAATGTATAGAATTGTTGAATCACTGTATTGCACACCTGAAACTAACATAACACAATATGTTAACTATACTGGAAATTTAAAAATATATAATCACTTCTATAAATACTAATGATAATTTTTATTTTTCTTTCAAATATCTGTTTCTTTTTTTAGTTTTTCTTGATTATTGTCTAAAACTTTCAGGAAAAAAGATATGTAATGATAAGAGCAATTGTGGCATCCTTACAGACAGCTTTAAAAATATTTTGGAGTTAAAAAAAGAGAAAGAGTAATAAGCTACACTAGTAAGTAGTAGAAAGAATAGAACTGTTAAGTTCCTACTTTACACTTACCTTGTCAAAAATATTACCCCTGCTTGGTATGTTGTCATTCTACTTCCAAGACAATATTATATTTTTTCTCTTTGGAGTCTTATATTCCTATGACAAGCTTTCCATACTTTTATGTGAGTATTAATATGTAGTTTGAGTTACTGTTGCTTATCATATGTCACCAAAAGTTCCAAAAAAGCCCAGTGGACTCCAAACAAGGCTGCTCAGATTTAAATCCTTGCTTCATTTCTTACTAAGTTTTGTGACCTAAGAAAGTCATCTGATTTCACTCTGACTCATTTCCTCATCTGTAAAATAGAATGAGAAGAAGATGAGTTAGTATACATAAAACATTAAAAGATCTTGAAGATTTACAGTGCTGTTATTAAGGACTCTACAATTATACAATCACAAACACGGAATTATAGAATGTTGAATAGAAAATGATGTGATACAAGAAAATAATTTTTATTATTTAAAACTGAAAACATATATATAAAATGTATTTAACTCATATTCAATTAGTGCTTCAATATATTTTAAAGGATTATAAACTAAAAATGCATATCAAAAGCATTTATTTTAGTGAAATCTCTATGTTATCAAAGGCCAGTTGTAGGTCAAGAAACAATCTGAAGTGTTCTGATTTACTTGTAGAAGCTCAAGGACAGGAAGAAGACTTAAATTAATCAAGTGAAAATTTTGAGAATGAGTTTGAAAGATGTGTCTCTTTAATTTCAATAAAAGATTAGCACTGAGAGAAAAGACGAAAAAATCAAGAGGTATGATTTGAGAGGTGCCATCCTAGAAGTATCTCATCCTCAGGGACAATTTATAAATATGTGGAATATCCTCAAATCCAATCAAGATGGTTAGAGTATATTTAAAGGGAAAAAGCAGTCATCAAACTTAGAAAAAGTTATAACTTAATCACTGTGTGTTATCCCTCATGAAACTTCTGATTAGAATTCAGTCCAATGCACATTTATATCAGGCTGGGATGCCAAGAATGATGAACATCAGTGTTCCAGTCCCTCAAAAAGCAATGGCATAATCCTCATAGTGAAAGTATTAAAGTGCCTGCTGGCTTAAATCTAAGTCTCCCATGTGTTTATCATTGAGAATCAGTCCATGAGTCTGACTGATTAAAATAAATATATAATTGATCTAAAAATTGGAGGAACCAAGTAAAATCTCTTATGTTATGATAGATATTTAAGGTTAACCTAAGATAAATAATTGGGGTTGTAAATTATTGTATCAAGGTTAAATTTGTTTATGAGGATACACTTTTATTTTATTTTTTAAGTTTATTTATTTTGAAAGATTAAAGAGAGAGTGAGACAGGAGAAGAGAGAGAGGGAGAGAGAGAATCCCAAGCAGATTCCTCAGTGTCAGCACACAGACCAATGCAGGGCTCCAAAGCAGGAACCATGAGATCATGATCTGAGCCAGGGTTGGATGTTTAACCTACTGAGCCACCCAGGAGCCCTGAGGATATGCTTTTATTTATTTATTTGTTTATTTATTTATTTATTTATTTTAATGTTTATTTTTGAGAGACAGAGACATGGCACGACTTGGGGAGGGGCAGAGAGAGGGGAAGACACAGAATCTGAAGAGGCTCCAGGCTCTGAGCTGTAAGCAGAGAACCTGTCTCGGGGCTTGACCTCAAGAGCTGTGAGATCATGACCTGAGCCGAAGTCGGCCGCTCAGCCAACTGAGCCACCCAGGTGCCCCAGGATATGCTTTTAAAATCAGGTTTACATAGGGGCTCCTGGGTGGCTCAGTTGGTTGAGCGTCTGACTTTGGCTCAGGTCATGATTCTCACAGTCTGTGGGTTCAAGCCCCATGTCAGGCTCTGTGCTGATAGCTCAGAGCCTAAAGCCTGCTTTGGATTCTGTGTCTCCCTTTCTCTCTGCCCCTCCCCTGCTCATGCTCTGTCTCAAAAATAAAAACATTTAAAAAAATAAAAAATAAATACAATCAGGTTTACATAAGTCATATGCTATATTGAAATGTGTCTTGCTATTGCTAATATCAACAAGCAGTTTTCCAACAAGGGAGCATTCTCTTGTAAGAGTCTCAGAAGTCAATTTCTGAGAATTGGGGGCTTTAAAAATATTAAGGGTTTGGATGAGTTATGGTATGATGGGGAAAGATGGGATTCAGTAGGCACAAAGTGAGAGGCTAAAGCTTGAAGGTCCCTGGGTGGAGGAAAACACATTTTAAAACATTTCTTCTGGGAACATCTGACCTTGAGCACACTCCCTCAGGAATAAAATTCCACTTAAGAATGTAACAGACACCACCTACTCCCTCAGGTTTCCCCTAGGAATTTGACAAACAAAAGACACGACTGAAAATAAGTAGACCATAAAACACATGACCCACAAGGAACAGTGACCATTCACAGACCACCCCTCATACAATGGAAATGAGCCAACCAAAATGGAATGACTAAGCATTTAGAGTTACCTAGACAAGGGTAGAACCTGAGAAGGAACAAGGGCCCCTGATCAAAACCCTACAAAACACAGTCCCTTGCCTGTAGTCACAGGTATTCATTTTTGAATATCCCCTCTTTGTAAAGAGAGCTTTCATACTGTTCTTACTCTCTAATCTTCTACTCTAATAAACTTCTGCCTGCTGCTCATTTTAATCTGTGTCCATTCTTCAGAGTGGTGAGACAACACATTCTGGGTATTGAGGTAAAAACTCCTGCAACAATGGGCAGCATAAAAGATGTTATCTATGAGATGTCATGTGAGCAGCAGAGTTTCGAAAAAGGAGTGGGATTAGAAATTGTAAAAATATACATAATGCTGTCTTCCCCACTCTCCTATAAAAAGACATTATTGACAAATGTGATGTGATTCATGATAGAAAAAGGTTGTTAGTTAAAAGACATCTAAAGTCATAAAGGACATTTTAAATCCTGAGAAATGATAGATAGGGAAAACAGTTGACATTTTGGAAGGTTTGAACAACACAACTTATGAACTGTTCTAATACATATATAAGTAACACTGCTCAACAAGTTGAGTATACACATTTGTTTGCCTTCTTAAAATGTTTAAACACCATATATATATATATATATATATATATATATATATATGTATTTAAGGTGTACAGCATGGTGTTTTGAGATACACACACATAATGAAATGATTACTACAGTCAAGCTAATTAACCATCTCCCCACACAGTTATGTTTTCTTCCCCAGGAGACTAGGGTGTGCCAAGTCCTTTCAGTTCCCTGAGACAGGCAAGATGGATGCCAGCCTCTCCAGAAGCAGCTGGAAAAGTTGAGGTGCTAGATATGTGGTCCAGTTGCTTCTCTCCTCATGGAGAACCTGGGAGCTGGAGTTTATCTTACACTCACTCTGCATTGAGCTGGGGAAAGGAGCTATGGCAGATGCCTGCACTCTTTTTCAGACCACATGCAACTCACTCAGGGAAAGATCAGATAAGATAGGCAGAGAGGGAAATGATAGGACCTGAGGTCCCTGGGTGGGGAAAAACACAAAATTTGGAACAATGCTGAGTGTCTGACTACAGCAAATTCCCTCTGGCACAAGGTTTCTCTTGAGAATGTAACAGACACCACCTACTCCCCCTGAGGGTCCCCTCAGGAAATTGACAAAGGCCCTAATTAAATAGAAGTAGGAGACCTTACTAGGAATGATAAGACCATAGGCAACCCTTCACACAATGGAATATAGCCAATTAGGAATGGACCACCCAGCACCTAGGGCTATCAAGCCAATAATGGTGGGGGGGGGGAGGGGGTGACCGGAACCTTATAAAAACAAGGACCCTTGCCTATAGTCTAGGATATTCACCTTATAATGTCCGCCCTCTGAAGAGAGCTTTCATACAATTCTTCCCAATATTATACTCTAAACGTTTGTCTGCTGTTCATTTTGTGTCCACTTTATTCTTCAAAGCCAGGAGACAAGGAACCCGAGTTTTGAGGTAAAGGATCCTTCAACACCACTTCGCACCGCGGTTGTGCTCTCCTGTCACTCCCGGGGGACAAGTGAATGGCAGGCCCCAGGAGCTCTCAGAGACAGGTGCCTTAACGGAAGGCTTGGTTCCATCTCTGGAGTAAGGGGGCAGGAGGGGTGCTGCAGGAAGTGCTCACCCACCATTTCCAATTCCCTGGAGACCAGTGATTACCTGCCAGAGACAAGCCAGGTGGGAGCCAGACCTCTGGGGGAGGCAGCTGGAAAAGGTGGGGTACTGGATGTGCAGTCTAACTCCTTGTAGGGAGAGGCCAGGAGATGGGTGTTATTGCAGGGGCGTGATAGGACCGGAGTCACAGTAGGCCTCCAGAGGCATTTGAAAGCGCGCTTCGTTTACCGGAGACCAGAGGGACTAGCACAGGCCCGGACGCAGGACTTCCTAGACACAGGGAGAAGCCCAGCCTTTCGGACAGCTGCGGAAAAGTGAGGTCACTGGAAGCGTAGTCCAATTCCTTCCAGGTAGAAGCTAAAGGGTTTGTTTGTTATCCCTGGAAGAACCAGTGGAGGACTGAGGTGGGAGTCACCGGAAGTGCCCACACGCCCCACCTACCTCGCGTGTCCGCGACTCCCACCACTCACCACAGAAAACGAGCTGTGGGTGGCGAGGTCGTGGAGTCTCACCAACCAGTCACTGGCCAAGCTTCCAGAGGACACTGTGTGCCGCCAAAGGTAGGAGAGTTGGAAACCAGACCCTCCGGCAGCAGTCGGAGGAGTCGGGACTTGAGACGTGCAGTCTAGCCCCTTCCAGGGGGAAGCTGGGAGCTGGGCTTTACGGCAGGCTCGCTCGCTGTGCGCAGAGCCCTGCGGACTAGCAGCCCTACGTGGTCTTGCAAGGGTTTAAAGGGGTATCTATGCTGTCTGTGGTCCCAGGGGTCTAGTGAATGTCAGCTCCCAGAAATACGAGTTAGGGGTCCGTTCCTCAGGTGGTAACAGGTGCATTGGATGCGTGGTGTCAACTTTTCACTGCTCAGGAAAAAGCTGGGAGTTGGGGACGCTTTCTAGATGGTATGGTGCTGTGCCAGGGATGGGGTTTAAGATGCCAGTGTGTCTCAGCTTTTCCTACCTGTTTCACTGTGGGTATTTTCTCAGTCACTGAGTGTGTAGGAGATTCTCAGCTATTCCTGGATTTTTTTCATAGATTGGTCCTACACATGTAGCCGTTTATTCCTTGCATCCGTACTTGGGAGGAGAGAGAGTCTGGAGCGTTCCATTTCACCATCTTATTAATGTTACTCCCCTCCCCCTCATTCCTTTCAAAGATACATACAATATTTACAAATATTTGTTTCCAGGTTGTAAAGAAAGTGTTATTAAATTATAAAATATCAACTCCGCATGGAGGAACATTTGTGATTACAGCATAATGTTAGTAATTCGCTACTAAACAGGTATTCTCATCTATAGATCTGGAATATAAAAATGGGTTTACGAAGAGTGAATGGGTAAAATACTCTATTAACTGCTACCAGCTGATCATGATTGAACAGCACCATGATGTGTGAAGTTTAATGAAGCTAAATAAGAACTTGAAGGGACTTGGAGGGAACTTTTAAATTTGTTTTAGAAAATAGGAAATATTAAACATTAATAAGCATTTTCCTCAACATGCTGGAAACATATCAACCCAAAGGAAATATAGAAAAGAAAGTGGTAAAAGTTTTTAAAAATTTAAAAATTAAAAAGGGAAATCAGATTAATCAACTATGCATACAGATGATCAATAAAACAAGACGCTGTTTTTGAAAACTAATAAAGTATCTTAGTATAAGAAAATATAAATGATGGGCTCCTGGGTGGCTCAGTCCATTAAGCATCCAACTTCAGCTAGAGTCTTGAGCTCACAGTTCTTGAGTTCAAGATCCGCATTGGGCTCTCTGCTGTCAGTGCAGAGCCTGCTTCAGATCCTCTGTCTCCCTCCCTCTCTCTCAAAAATAAACATTAAAAAAAGAAAATATAAATGAGTTCTTATCTATTTATAATTAAATGTAAAAGCAATGTAGGAACAAAAAGCTACTTCATAAGCTTGAGTTATTTTAAAATTTGAAATCTTAAAATTCAAAATATTAAAAGAAGTTTTATTATTTTTTTTATGTTTACTTATTTTGAGAAGGAAGGAGGGGCAGAGAGAGGAAGAGATTGGATCCCAAACAGGCTCCATGCTGTCCACGCAGTGCTAGACTTGGGGCTCTGTCTCACCAACTGTGAGATCATGACCTGAGCTGAAATCAAGAGTTGGACACTTAACCGACTAAGCCACCCAGGTGCCCCTAAAAGAGAAGTTTTAAATACTGGTAGAAAAACATTGTATTGGGGCTCCTAGGTGGCTCATTCGGTTGGACGTCCGACTTCAGCTCAGGTCATGATCTCGCGGTCCGTGAGTTCAAGCCCCGCATCGGGCTCTGGGCTGACAGCTCAGAGCCTGGAACCTGTTTAGTATACTGTGTCTCCCTCTCTCTCTGACCCTCCCCTGCTCATGCTGTGTCTCTCTCTGTCTCAAAAATAAATTTAAAAAAATGTAAAAAAAAAAAAAAAAAGAGAAACATTGTATTTAGCATATATGAAACAGGCAAAGATGATCCTTAGACAAAGATAATATAATCTTTAGAAAAATTAATTAAGGGCATAAACTGAATGTTCACAAAAAGGAAATAAAGTTAAAATGAAAAATAAACATAGAATCACCATATGATCCAACAATCTCACTTCTGGGTATCTATCTGAAGGAAATGAAATCTGTATCTCAAAGAGATATCTGCACTTCCATGTTCATTGCCAGCATTATTCACAATAGCCAACATATGGAAATGACATAACTGTCTATTGAGGAATGAATAGATGAAGAAAATGTGATATATAGATGTATATTTGTGATGATATGGCTGAACCTAGAGGGCATTATGCTAACTGAAATTAGCCAGCCAGAGAAAGATCATACTGTATGATCTCATTTATGTGTGGTATCTAAAAAAATTGAACTCCTAGAAACAGAATGGTGGGTGTCAGGGAGTGGGAGGTGGGGGAAACGGGGAGATGTTTGTTAAAAGGAAAAAAAACTTTTCAGTTATCATGAGTAAGTTTTGGGGATCTAATGTACAGAATAATACTTTATTGTATACTTATATTTGCTGAAAGTATAAATCTGAAGTGTTCTCATCACACACATAACAACAATGGTAACTGATGTGATGATGTGGTAATTAACTTGATTGTAGTAATCATTCCACAGTGTACATGTATATCAAATCATAATATTATGTAACTTAAATCTATACAAGTTTGTCATTTATACTTCAATAAAGCTGGGGGAAAAAAGCCCTTCAGGTGATTCTGATATACACACAAGTTTGAGAAGCACTGCCATGGAGATTTTAGTTGACATTTATTTAAAATTATACTTCTTGTACTTTGAAATTTTTATTAACTACTTCATGATTTACAAATAAAAGTACTATTCAGAAGCTAAGAAATATTTGTTTAAATCAAAGAAAATAAATTCAATATATAAAATAATTTTTTTATTCACAACTAAGCAAAGTGTATATGATGATAGAAATAAATGGTGATGATGATGGTAACTGTACTTTGAGCATTCTTATACACTTGGGGCAGAAGTTTAAATTGAAACAAACATTATTAAAATCAACTTAGCAAAATATATCAAGGATTATAAAAACATTTAATAAGATTTGTACCAGTAATTCTCTTCCTTATAATCTATTAAAAAAAAGCAACAATAAAACACACACACACACACACACAAACACACACACACAGGCTCGTGACTTATCTAGAACAGAGTTTAATAAGGCGTTGCTTATGATAATAACAAAATAGAAGTAGTCTAGGTATCCCCAAGTGAGAACTAAAGAAATTATGGTACAGGGATATTATAGTGGACATTTGTGAGAGACTACCCATCATTCATTATTTCTTTGTCCCTTTCTCAGAGGACTGGATTTTTCCCCATTTGATAACATCTATATGGTTTTTGTGGTGTGGGCCCTGATTGACTTCATTTAAAAAATATATATATATAAATGGACAGAAATTAGTGAGGTGAGAGGCAGCAGATGGACGTAAGCCAGTCAGTTCCCATTATTCTTCCTGGATATAGTGATTGGTTCAAGGTAAATATGTCAGGTATTATGTTCAGCTGTATACAACTGAGAACCCAAATAATAGCAGTTAGCTAAATATCAGTTTATTTGTATCGTGCAACAAGCCCAGAGCCAGGCAAGCTGGGACAGGATCAGTGGCTGCATTATCCATTACAATAGTTTCTTCTTTCTCTTCTCAGACATCCTTACCAGACAGCCTGTTTCATACATGTCTCTTTGTAGCCCCAAAATGGCAGCTCCACAACCAGTACCATACCCACATTGCATTCAGAAAGAAGAGAAAAGGGCAAAGGCAAAATACTCTTTCCAGTGAGTGTTTTACACTTAAAGAACTTACTTTGGAACCGTCCAACAACTACTATGTGCAACTCAGGTTATATGCTTAGGAAGTCTGGAGAATGTGTTTTTACTTATTTGAGGTACTGTTAGTAAACAAGAGAAGACTAGGTAAGGTAGGCAATTGGTGATTTCTGGACAAAGGTTGGTATACAAAATGAGTTGGTCCTGACAAAGAGATATCCTTGACTTTTTGCATGGTTTAAGGCGCAATGTTTGCATTTAAGACTTTAAATGTCTTTTTTGTATGAATCAAGCAATATTTGATTAGTATCTATCCTCAGTGCCCCATCATATTCTTAATTGTTTATACTGATAGATAATAAAATTGAATATTACAAAAATAATTTGCATTCTTAGAGAAATAAGCTTTATAAAATTGTCTCTTAAATGACAGCCAATTAAAATTACATTTCATTCCATAAAAAAATGTTTTCCTTCTATATATGAATACAGTTTATTTTAGGAAGTTAAATATGCCTGGAGTATATCTATCTTATCACTCTTTCTCTTAGGGTAATGCTTAGGGATGGAAAGGATAAGAAAGCTGTAACAGGAGATTTAATTTGAGCCCAGACCCCATGTTTGCTAATTAGGGGCTCCTAAGCAACTATCTGAAAATCAATTACTCCATCTGTAAAATGGAAGTAACTAGAGTATACTCAGAGGATTCTTATGGGGATTAAAGGAGAAAATATTCGAGAAGCATTTTAAAAACCATCCAGTTCTGCACACATGTTTTTAAACATTGCACTTTTATCCTTTTTTATTTTCTCTTTTATTCACTTATAAAGCACAATGTTGACTTACTCAGCTTAATTAATGTAATATCATATAACCTCAGTTTCATACAAAGCTCTACCATAATGAAATTTTATTTCACTTACACTTTAGAAACACTTTGGTGCCATTTCCTGGGCAGAAACAAGGGGGAAAGCTAGCCCTAGGCATGGGTCTAACAGGCTGGACTCTCACCAAGCATATGGGCAGGCAGTGCTTCAGTGGAGAGATCAAAGCACAGTGGATGGCCTTTCTCTGGATGACTTCCCCAGATGCTTAAGGTTCTTGAAACAGCTGTTTCAATCCAGGCACAGCAGGTCTCTCACTCTACCCTCTGCAAATTGTGGATTCTTTGCAATGTCCCCAATGGATTTTTTTCCCTTACAAATTGGCCTATAGATTAGGCATGACAATTAGCACTAGTCTATAGACTTAGAAAAAGGAAGAAATTAGTCTGGAACTAAAAGAAAACATGTTGTGCACTAGTAAAACATATGATATAAATTAAGTCAGAAAATTATAAATGATGGAGCTAGAAGGGACCTTTGAGACTCCATAGCTCATTGTCCTCATTTTACAGATGAGGAATCTGATGGTATTGTATTTTGTTAGGCTGCTCATGGTCACCATCTCTAAAATCGTTAAATTTGTCAGTGGGAGGAGGGAAGCAAAGACAATTTTGCAGATTCATTTTGTATATGGTTATATTTTGAATCTAAGCATAAAACAGGCTTAATATTTATTCAAAACACAGCAGTCATTTAAACCTTTATAAACTATAAGGATACTACCAAGTTTTAAAATATATATTTATTTTTAAAAAATTTTTAACTCAGTTTTTTTTTTAAATTTTTTAAATGTTTATTTATTTTTGAGACAGAGACAGAGCATAAATGGGGTAGGGTCAGAGAGAGAGGGAGACACAGAATCTGAAGCAGGCTCCAGACTCCTAGCTGTCAGCACAGAGCCCGACGTGGGGCTTGAACCCACGGACCGTGAAATCATGACCTGAGCCGAAGTCGGACGCCTAACCGACTGAGCCACCCAGGCGCCCCAACTCAAACAGTTTTTTATTAGTATTTTAACTGCAGACAGTTGCTTGCTCTCTGGCCAAATATTTTTAATGCAAATCTAGTATATCAAAGCAAAAAGCACTCTATTAAAATATTTATTTATTCATTCATTTGCATTCATTCATTTATGTAATAATCATCCAGTGAATATTTACAAAATGTCAATTACTGTTTTAGTATTGTACTAGGCATTGGAAATATAGAAACAAAGAAGTGGCTCTGGATCTCTAAAGGAGAGAGTATAGTATAATTGTTAAGAGAAGCAGCTCTGATCTACCTTTTCTAAGTTTGAATTTTTTCTTCTTTACCATCTAGCTAAGTGACATTCAGCAAGTTACTTAACCTCTGTGACTTCGTTTCCTCATCTGTAAATGTTCATAATAATGCTACCTGCTTCACAGGGATTTTTATGAGGATTAAATGATGTAATTCATGCATAGTTTTAGCACACTCCCTGGCAATTACTAATCACTGCATAAATGTTCATTACACATGGCATTAGAAAACTCCTTATCTAGTGAGACATACAAAAAATTATACCACTACTCACAATATGATTAAATACAATCTGAGAAAGATAAGCATGTTCATTTGTCCCTGAAAAATATATCCCTGTTCCTGTCATACTAACAAGATGCAGCACCAAATCCATGGTTGGAGGATAAGGCCACTGTTTCCTGAGAAGTTAATCCTTGAGTTGCTTTTTACAGATTTGTTTTGTTTTCCTTTCGTTTTTGTTTTTCCATATACTTGATAGTGATTTAGGAGAAACATAATATGAGGAATGAATATTCCAGGTAGAGGAATGCATTTAGATTTTAGAATGATTGCTTTGGCAATGATATGGAAGGTGACTTGAACTTATCCTGAAGACAGGTGTTATGAAGATAGGTGATTGGTGTACTGCAGCTGAGAAATTATGTATGCAAGAGCATAAGAGAGAAGACATATTTGAGAAACATTTGGAAGATGGAATTAGCAGGGCGCCTGAGTGGCTCAGTCGGTTAAGCATCCAACTTTGGCTCAGGTCATGATCTCACAGTTCATGAGTTCAAGCCCTGCATCAGGTCTGTGCTGACAGCTCAGAGCCTGGAGCCTGCTTCGGATTCTGTGTCTCCTCTCTCTAACTCTCCCCTGCTCGCTCGCTCTCTCTCTCTCTCAAAAATAAACATTAATTTAAAAAAAAATTTTTTTTAACGTTTATTTATTTTTGAGACAGAGAGAGACAGAGCATGAACGGGGGAGGGTCAGAGAGAGAGAGGGAGACACAGAATCTGAAACAGGCCCCAGGCTCTGAGCAGTCAGCACAGAGCCCGATGCGGGGCTCAAACTCACATACCGCGAGATCATGACCTGAGCCGAAGTCGGACGCTTAACTGACTGAGCCACCCAGGTGCCCCAATTTTTTTTTTTTAAATAAGAAAAAAAAAGAAGATGGAATTAGCAAGACTTGGTTGCTGATTCTATGTGGAAAGTGGGGGAGAGGAAGGAATTGTGTAAACCTTTTGCAGTTCTTTAAAAAAGAACTTTTTTTAAAAAAGTGGCTATGGAGTGAAGTCATTTACTGCAATAAGGAAGATGAGTCTTGATGAAATGATGATGACATGGGTCTGCCTGTGCTGTACATGAGCAAAACTTTCTAAATGACTTATAATTCACGAGGGAAAAAGATACCAAAGCTGGATACAAAGATAAAGATACCTTCACTATAAAGTGGCTAAAAGTCATGTGCATGGATAGCATTATTCATTTAGAAAAGAAAAGAATGCTTTGGTCAAGCCTAAGATTAAAAGCTTGGGCTGGGAGAAATCAGTAAAGCTGTCAAGTACTTTTGAAACGAGTTAAGGTAAAGGAAAGACATACACTGAGGTACCTAACATTTAATAAACATACACTATAACGTGAGCCATTTATGTGATAAAATATTTAATTCTCAAAAGAGCCTGTGAAACAGTCATCACTATTATAATAATGAGAAAGCTGAAACTCTGCTTACACAATATTTTCAAAACCCCACAGCTCAGGGGCACCTGGGTGGCTTAGTATATTGAGCGTCTACTCTTGATTTAATCTCAAGTCATGGTTTCACAGTTCATTAGATAGAGCCCCATGTCAGGCTCTCTCTTCCCCTCTCTTTGTCCTTCCCATGTTTGTGCTTATGCACACATGCTGTCTTTCTCCCAAAATATATAAATAAACTTTAAAAAAATCACACATCTCCTATATGGCCTCTTTTATGAGGTAACACACAAGCCAAATTGACATAAAAGCTTTCATGTTTCAGTACTTCATTTCATGACCAAAAAAGCACGAAGAAACAAAACAAAGATCAGGCCAAAAAAGGAGAAAATTCCATGAACACAGATATAGAGAATCTCTAAATAGAATATTTTTGAAGAAGTTGCAAGTGAAAAAAGTAAGACTTTATTTAGGTTGGTATTATTGTTACTGTTTTGAAGAAGAGAGAAATTTAAACACACACACAGATATAGCATCCATATTTTCTTAATGATGCAATTTTGGAATAACTTTACATTGACTGAATGATTGCGGCATAAATTTGTATGTGTGTTGTGAGTTGAAAAAAATATAAAATAACCAGAATTTATTTCAGCAGCATTTCATTTCAGGAATATCCTCTATTTGATGGGAAGATGTTCTCTAATTATCCAGATTAGAGTGAAAGCTAGAACTTGGGAGTGGATGGGAGAGCTGACTCTAGCAGTGACTGTATTTCAAAGCCTAGAGGTTCTTGGTTTTGGGTAATACGAGAATGGGAAGAGGAAGAGGAAGAGAAGCAAAACCCGCAGAGAAAGCGGATGTCAAGAAGATTGTGTAGTACATTATATAAATCCTCCAAGGGAGCATCTCTGTATTCTGTGCAAGTCCATAGAGCACCAAATATCTTGACTTGAGTGGATTTCTTTTATTGATTGTTAAATGGACCAAATTAACCCTAGGAATTCAGATGTTAACTTACTGCATGTTCTTTGTGAGAAGTCTCTCTGTTTGCCATCTTTTTGGCTTATTTTAATTTTTCCCTTTGGCTCTTTCAATAGTTTAAATATGTTGAACCTAGTTATAGATTGCAGTTTATTTAGCCTGCCAAGGATTCTTTGGGATTTTTTTTTTAATATGGGTATGATGTCTTTTGTTCATATTGGAAAATTCTCAGCCATTATCTCTTTTTTTTAATTAGTTAATTAATTTATATTTTAGTGTTTGTTTATTTTTGAGACAGAGAGAGACAGAGCATGCACAGGGAAGGGGCAGACACACACACACACACACACACACACACACACACAGAATCCAAAGCAGGCTCCAGGCTCTGAGCTGTCAGCACAGAGCCCAACTCGGGCCCTAAACTCATGAACCCATGAGGTCAAGACCTGAGCTGAAGTTGTATGCTTAACCACCCAGGTGCCCCTCAGCCATTATCTCTTAAATACTTTCTCTACCTAATTTTCTCTTTCCTACTGACTTCTATTAAATGTTTGATCTTTTGATTGTATTATTTTATCTTACCCTCTTTTTCAGAATTTATCTCTGCTTTATTCTGAATAGATTCTTCTGATCTTCTAGTTTACTACTGCTCTATTCAGCTCTTCTGTTTAATGTATTCATTGAATTTATCTTAATGGTATTTTTCATTTCTGTGAGTTTTATTTTGTTTGTAAATCTATATCATTTTAAAAGGATTTTTTTTTTTAATGTCAAACATATATAGTCTGTTGGAATGGTGATCTGCCATGGTCCCTTAAAATTATTGCTAGGTATTCCAAAAAATGAAATCTCTGGATGCTTTTTATTTGGGTCATTTCTTGGGGTTGTATTTGCAGTGAGCAGCCATGAGGGATGAGGGAACATCTTTCTCGGGACAAAAATCAGACATCCTTTGGTTTATTACAAAAGTGGTAAACCCAGTTAGCTCTCCATTAACAGAACCTACTCTGTGGGCAGGTATCCACCATCGGCACCGTGCCACCATCCTGGAACTTACAGGACGTGGGGAAGCAGTGTGAACATCAGGCTGACTACATTCTAGGTACTTCTTTGCCCTAAATAATAAAATACTTTGCCTCCGACCGAGTAATCTAGTGTCTTCTTCCACTATCTACAGTATGGTAAATAGGCTAGCTTTTTATGTTGTATATGTATGTCCATTATCCACTGAAACAAACAATACATAATACACACCTGACTAATCATGAAACAAAGTGTGTGCTACCTATGTATTTTGTATTCCGCTTAAAAGTGTTTGAGGGAAATACTGTCTTGGACAAATAAATAACAAAGTTATGTAATTAAATATAATTTAATTATTTTATTTAAAATCATTCTGTCTCTATTTATATCAGTTATTTCCCAGAACTGTGGAACTGTTCTGCAAAGTTCAAATATTTTGCAGTGAATTTTTTTTCTACTTTTGTCTGAAAATTTAGTTCGTCTTAAAGCTTGTGTAAGATAGAGTTAACTGCAATGAAATGATTATAAGTACTTTAGGTAGACAGGTTAGATTAAAATATTTTAGTGTCTCATAGAAAAGATTAGTAAATGAAAGCTGTACTTACATGTGCAAACTTTCTAGAGAACGTGGTTTATTTGGTAGTAAAGTAAGTTGAATCAGATTACCTATCAGATACAGCCATTTTTAAGGAGCCCAATGAAGAGTATTTTAATACAAATTTATTAAAAATACACATTTCTATAATGTATGGGCCCTGCTAATGAGTAAATTGGGTGAAATGAAAAAACCTAAAGAAAGCCCTAGTTGTAATTTTTTACAATTTTAAAATATGATTTTAATATCAATTTTATAATTAACTCTAAGAAAAAATTAATCAGATGCATAGAATTTGGATGACAATTGTTTTTAGTCAGTTATGCTCACTTTGTTTTTTATAGGAGCTTGTCAACTTCAATTTTCTCATTGTAAATTCCTTTGTATTAAGTGTAGGTCTTAGCAGACAAATATTAAATGATATTTCTGAAAGAAAATAGTTCTGTTTTCATGGGTAGTCAGGAATAAGCAGCTTCACATTACAACTTGACATAGGTGTATGTGCCTTTAAAATGAATGTACCAAAGTGGTTTGCACTGAATTTTTTTTATCCTTTGATGCTTTACCTGATGCTTTACAAGGTGTAAAAGCCTCAAAGCTTTGGTTTGAATGGTGCCAAACATAAAATAGAAAGCACTAAGTTTGATCTGAAACCCACAAAATCAAAAGTTTGCCTAGCCAAAAATCCAACATATTACTGTCTGTGGATTGCAATGGGAGCTAAAGTATTGCTTTTATTCCTTTCATCCAACATTCTGAAGGACATTTGAGGACTTGATTTATGGCTTTGAGGAAGTGAGTCTGGCTGTTAACAAGCAAAGAATTTAAATGTCCAGTTGCCTATATTCCTTCAAAGGCATACCATTGATACCTCATGTACTTTCATTAAGTGGTATGTCTAGATTATATGACCAAAGGAGGAGAATTCTTCCAATCTAGGTTTTTATTGATGTGAATTTAGCAGAATTTCTTTATGATCTATCATTCATGTATCCCATAAGCTTTGTTATCTAAAGTGTGAGTTGAAGTTATAATTCATATAACTCCAAAATTGTGATCAAGCATTTAAAATGCCATACTTGAGGGGTGCCTGGGTGGCTCAGTCAGTTGAGTGTCCGACTTTGGCTCAGGTCATGATCTTACAGGTCGTGAGTTTGAGCCCTGCATTGGGCTCTGTGCTGACAGCTCAGAGCCTGGAGCCTGCTCTGAATTCTGTGTCTCCTTCTCTCTCTGCCCCTCTCCCACTCATGCTCTGTCTCTCTCTGTCTCTCAAAAATGAATAAACATTAAAAAAAAAAGAATAAAGTGCCATACTTGAGATGGAGATAATGTATAAATAGATATGTGAAGTCTTTCTTATAAGAGACCAAATTATTTTGAAAATGTGGGATGGAAGATAGGATTTATTATATAAGCCAGGTAGCTCAGAAATAATTTCACAGTTGAGTCCGTGACAGTGAGCCTATATTTTGACTTACTAAACTCACATGCCAACAACATATGTTAATTGTTGAAAAACAGTTTTGTAAATATCTCTTGGAAATATCTCTAGTAATGCCTTGCCAGTCTGACTAAGATATTAAAAACATTCTCTAGTACCCATTGACACTTCTTTTCTATTTCCTTCATCCTTTTTTTTTCCTACCTTCAAACAGTTTAGATTGATTTCTTCTCTCCCGAAGTTAAAAAAAAAAAAAAAAATAGAAAACGGAATAGAGCTGGCAAAAAGCAAAGACTGTCCTGGGGGAAGAAGGATACAAGATAGAGTTGGAACTAAGGACCCAGACTGTAGCTTTATAAGATTCCATCAGAAATCAGTCTGAATCACATAGGTGCATCCATGTGGTACCAGATATGCCAGTGCCCTAAGTTAATAGTGTGAGTATAATTGGGTGAGGGATATATATTCAAATTGCCAGAAGTTGAATCTCAGTACATAGCTAAGCGCCTGTGTCTGATACTTTGAATAGCAATTTTTCAAACTTCCCCCACAACTGCAGTGAATATAAGGAAGTCTTTTACTTTTCTCTATTTTGCAACAAAATATTTGCATCGAATTGCTTGCAATGTGAATTAATGCTAAGTATTCAATATGAAAAGCGGTGTGACATTCATTTTTAAATTTCATGCTTCGTGTCACTTCACCTCTCTCCTTACTAAATTACATTCGGTCACACTTTAACCACACAGGATGATTCAGCAGTGTTGTATGTGGAAGAGGGGCAGGTAGGTGGAAAGGTGCAGAAGTGTAGTGCAAAAAAAAATTAAAATTTTGTTTACAATTATCCAGGAAGAAAACATATATTGCTATGGTCCACAGGCCAAAATATTTTGAAAGATAATGAGACTGAGTTTTGCAGTCCTGTATATATTTATATTTACACTGAAAGTTAATTCATTCATTTTAACTCATTCACAAGTAGTCATTATATATTACTTTTGTTGTAATCATTTGAGATTTATATATTAAAAGTTTAGAAATTTTTACATTATCATTACTTTGTACAATGCAAAAAATGCATAATGTTATAATTTGAAAGATCCTAAGGGGATAAGGGAGATAGATCTGGAAGATCTTAAAGAAGAAAGTGGAAGTTAAGTGGATTAGTAGCTTATATTGAAGCCTTAAAAAACATTGATTCAATAAGTAATTACTCAGTACCTGCTATGAATAAGACGCTCCTTAACACCCTGAAATGTGAATATTGTGATCTTCCTTTTACAAATAAGAAAACTGAGGCTTAGAGAGAAGCCTTTGTTTTAAGGCTACACTAGTAGTAAATTAAAATCTGGGATTTTTGTCCTGACATACCTGTCTTGGGGGCTCATGCTGTTTCCTATATATCCCATACTTTTCCTGCTATAACTTTTGCTCTAATTTAAGAAGCTTAAAGCTTAATATAAAAGGCAGAAATATAAAGATCTAAGTATAATAAAATTCAGATGAAATAAGAACTAAAAAAAATATGATACACTTGCCGACTAGCGAAAATGATTAAAAATATTAATGAGGTCAGATAAGATTTGCTGGAGGAATAAAATTCTTATTAACCAAAGTTCTTTAACAAAAACCAGTAGATACACAATTACATATAGTATACACACAATTGTGTTTTAAGTATAGACACATAAATAACCATTGACTACATAGAAAGTCTGTTTACGGTAGTTATTAGGAGCACAATCCTTAGGCTACCTCTGCTTTGACTCAAAATCCAACTTTTGCTACTTCCCTACTGCATGGTATTACAAAGCCTGTTCCCTCATCTATAACATAGTCTTTATAGTACCTACTTTATTGTGTTTTAATGAGACTTAAATGTGATAATCCATGTAAAGCTAGCACAGTGCCTTGAAAATAAAGAATCCCATAAAAGTTACACACTGACCACTTGTGATAGGCACATGGTATGGAGTTTACAAGCAGAGATTGGGAGAAGAAATGAAAAAATATATTCTGCCTGAGGGAATACTGTTGTAAGTGCAAGGAGTTCTGAATGAAGCAGTCTGCTTGGAGATAATGGTTGGTATGGCCTAAATGCTAAATGCAAGGTCATGGGATGAAGCAGAAGATGATACTAACATTCAGATAAGCTTTTTGTTGGAGGATGCATATCTTTCTTTTGTGAATAGCTTTATTATTTTTCTTATAAAATTTTAGTATACACTTAATACCAATCTCCAATAAGACACTAATCAGAGCACAGGCTAGGTATTTTATACCAGGAGTTATGGAGCTGACCAAGAAGGAGCTCTGGGCTAGAGAATCCGAAGGAGGCAAGTTAAATCTCTTTGGAATAGCAGTGATGGTTTCCTTGGAAGATATCAAGAAAAAAAAAAAACTCTCAAGAATGAACAAAAGGGCGGAGTGGACACTAAATCTGGACATGTTGATTAAAATTACTTCTTTATAAGTAATAGAAATCCACTGTAAGTAATTCAAGCCAGAAGGGAATCAATGGAAAGCATTTAGCAGGTCTCACAAAAATAATACAGTCTAGAAAACCCAGCTGAGTAAAGATCAATAGTCATGGACACCCAAGATCTGGGTTAAAAAACACAGGAACAACTAATTTCCAGTTTTATCCCAGCACAATGCTGACTTAGCTTTCTATGTTTAAGGATGGATTCCAGGGAAAAAGAACAATTGATCTGTGTAGACTGGGTCATTTTCAACACCACAAAGAAGCGTAGCACCTAGGTTAATATTTCAGCCTTCAACCTGATTGTGGTCAAAGAACGTCTTGTAGTTCCCCCAAAGGAAATTGGCCTTTATTGCCAAAAGAAAAGAAAACAAATGTTAGGCAGCCCTTCCTCCCACTCCCAACACACACACACACACACACACACACACACACTCTAAACTGCCTTTTGATACACAGATTCAAGAGTTTGAAATCAAGTACGTAAGGAGCCAGAGTGAAGAGTATGGAAATGTGAGGGAGAGTTCTAAAGACTGAAGTGAGGCATTGTAGGCAGCTCAATTTTGTGAATGGTTATTGTTTTTCCTTAAAGGAATAGTGGAGTGGAAAGCCATGTTCCTGACTTGGTGAGTTCACGATCAATAGAGGTTTCACTTCAGTTATTTTTGTATCTGAGAACTTAGACCTGTATGTATGTTGTAGCGCTTAAAACTTACAAGGGTAAAAGGGTGAATTAGCAAAATGATAGCTCTTTTATGTTTTCTTTTTCCTTCATTTTATATCAAGTCCCTAAGGTAGATTCCTTGAAATGAAAATTTATAAACATTTAAGAACTCTGGAGAAGATCAGTAACTATTCCCGAATAAAATTTTATAAAGGGCTGACTTCTGATTTCCGATTCCTTACTTGGAAGTCACCACTCTACTCCAACAAGTAAGAAACTGAACACATAAAGCAACAAATTATAGATTCATAAGAGAAGGGAGGACACAGGGCACACCAATGTCCCCAGTAGTGGAGAGTCACAGAAAAGAATACACAGTGAGAGCACAGCAAAAAAGACTTGTGAGTAGAAATAGCTGATAATTAGTACAGGAAGAGAGAAACCTGAACTGTGACTGATGAATTACAGGAGGCTCAGTGTGGACAATTCTGAGAGTTAAAAACTCTACAGGGACTCACTCAATCACTCTACCCCCACAACCTGTGTGTTTTACCTCCAGAGACTCAACTGGTTTCCCACAATACGTATTGGAGGAAAATCTCCTTCAGCTTCTGGCAGGGGGAGGGGAAAAGTAACTATGTTGATACATATATCTGAATGCTTTGTTTTTCTTAACAAGGCCTGCCCTCAAGGGAAACTAGTTAATCAAAACCTAACCTGCTGGGGAATTATCAGTCTAACTGAATAAGAGGAAAGAAAAATGCCAACTTCAGCCTACTCTAGCCATCCTATCTAGCCTAAGGGGAGGAAAAACAAAAGCAAACAAACAAACAAAAAAAGGTTAAGGTGAAGAAAGACTTGAGTTCACAGTCCAGAGGCACAGGCCTCATTAAAAGACTGGAGACCATATGTTTTCACTCTTATGTGGATCCTGAGAAAGTTAACAGAAGACCATGGGGGAGGGGAAGGAAAAAAAGAAAAAAAAAAAAAGTTATAGAGGGACGGAGCCAAACCATAAGAGACTCTTAAAAACTGAGAATAAGCTGAGGGTTGATGGGGGGGTGGGAGGGAGGGGCAAGTGGGTGATGGGCATTGAGGAAGGCACCTGTTGGGATGAGCACTGGGTGTTGTGTGGAAACCAATTTGACAATAAATTTCATATTAAAAAAAAATAAAGGACTGGAGACCTAATCATAGGACTGTAGAAAACTCCCCTCACCCCACACCTCTCTATCTAAAAGTCTAGTTATAACAATTATTTACAGTAGTTCTTTACATAATGTCTGGCTATCAAGAAAAAAATATAAGGCATATCAAAAGGCAAAACAACACAATTTGAAGAGATAGAGCAGGCGTCAGGATCAGGCATGGCAGGGATGTTAGGGTTCTCAGACCAGGAATTTAAAACAACCACGATTCATATTTTAAGGGCTCTAATGGATAAAGTAGACAGCATGCAAGAACAGACAGGCAAGGAAGCAGAGAGATGGAAATCCTAGGAGAGAATAAAAGAGAAAAGATTTTGGTAATCAAAAACACTATAACAGAAGTGAAGAATGGTTCTGATGGGTTTATTAATAGACTGCATGGCTGAGGAAAGAATCTCTGAACTAGAGGATATAGTAATAGAATCCTGAAAAAATTGAACAGCTAAAAGACTGTTATCTATAAGAAACCCACTATTAATATAAAGAAACCTCTTGATTAATAGTAAATGGATGTCATGAAAAGACATGAAAGAACCTTAAATGCATATTACTTAGTGAAAAAAGCCAATCTGAAAAGCCTGCATACTGTACAATTCCAACTTTATGACATTCTGGAAGAGACAAAGTTACGAGAATAAAAAGATCAGTAGTTTCTTAAGGGTTGGGAGAGACAGATGAATAGGTGGAACATAGAGCAGTCTTATGGCAGTGAATATACTGTTTCAAGTTATTTCTGAATAAAATAGTAATCAAATTACTGTATCATCAGCAGCATGGACTAACTCTAACCTCAAAACAAACACAGATGATGGGTATTATAAACAAAAACACCAACCCAGTGTAATCCAACATAAAACACATTCTTCTCTCATTGTGAAGTTTGTATGTATGTTTTTAATCTAAAAATAACCACGCTGTTTGAGCCTGTTCTGATAACACTGGATATAGAAACAGCAGTAACCAAAATCCTCTCACTTTGAGCGTATGGTGAGTTCCAGGAGATTTAGCCAACAAACCTATAAAGAAAATTGTGGTGAAAACTTTTTTCTATAGTGGCCTATAATCAAAGAACTTTGAGAGAAGATAGCTTTAAAAACATTCATGGAAACTAAATCTTATTTAGTGTCTAATGCTAGTCACAACCACCATACCTGCATATAAAGACTAAAACCATGATTTCATTAATTTCTTTCCTCACTGCAACCCTTTTAAATAAGCATTGTTATCTTTATCATACAGATTTTTTAAAAAAGCTGCATTGAAGCTAAAGAATGTTCACAAGTTCATGAATCATTATGTGGTGGTAGAACTATGGTTTTACTCCATATCTTGTGGCCTTTTTACTTATAGCAATACAAAAAGAACATTAATCTATAAACGTTCCAGAAGACTCTGTATACCAGATCTCTTAGCAAAAGTCTTATTTATTCTAATTCTGTCGTCTTAGATAAACAGTGAAAAGGTGAAAATAAAAGTCATGTAAGGCTAATAGACAATCGAAGATTGATATGGTTTTTTCTTTGTCTTTGAAGGCCTTAGTTAAGGGTATCTGGAGAAAATCAAAGGAAGTATTTAGATACTATCTGATTCAGTGGCAGCAGTGATAAACTTTACTGGCCAACACTAACATATCAATAATAATCTGTGCCATTTATTCAACCTGAACCATTACCTAAGTATTGTAAGACAAGTGTTGGTTGAAATATTATTCCACAAATTCTCCAGAAAAAAAACAAAATGATGCCCTTACAAACGAAGTGCTATGAGACCTGTATAGCTCAAATTAGTGAATTCTAAAGACATTGAATTACTTAAGCATTTTCTCTACCAAATATTTTTTGTATATAGCTTTTATTAAAGTTAATCTAAATTGTTTTTATTTGGTTAACTTGAGAAAGCACTGCAAAAAAAAAAATTCTAACAAAAACCAAAGTTGAATCTCAGGCATGTGAGACAAGATGCAGCTGTGGTCTGGGGAAAAATTAATTAGACAAAGGCTTAAAGGTCTTGGGTTTGAATTTCCACTCATCCATTTATCAGCTGATATTCATGGATAAGTTATTTGGCCTTTTTGAACTTTATGTCCCTCTATGAAGATGTAGATGATAAAATATCCCTTAAATAAAGCCTTTCGAAATTTGCAACCCAATAAGATTTTTGTACATATGGGTATATTCTTAGGGGTTTTATAATTCTTAAAATTTTACACAACTATCATAAGGGTATCAGGACACCTCCTAACAGTTTGAAAATTACCAAATTAGACTATTTCAAAATAATTATAAGAAATTGACTCTAAAGGACTATATAGTTCAGTGAACAAATTGATTCTTAAATGTGGGTCTGAACTCAGAACATGAGAATAAAATACTATCTTTCAAATAATATATTCAAATAATCAGGTGTGCTGAAGCCATGCATTTTCTGCTTCATTTTCCTATTTCTGTTTGTGTCTGTTCTGTCTTGCAAAACAATAGGGTGGCTCCATGAGAAAGAAGTTGTTTTTAATAAACAAATAAACAAGAGATTTTGGGTTAAACAAGGCAAAACTATGTCTTAAGTTGAGGACCACAGTATGTTAAAATGTTATGTGACTATCAAAACAACAGAATAGCCTTTTTCTCCATAGTTTTATTTTTTACAGGGCTTTTCATTGTTAACATGGTGGGCTTTGTATTAGTTGTTTGGAGGAAGAACCTATTATTATTTCTTGCAGCTAGAACCCATGCGGTGTAATTTGCACACTATCTAAAGCAGTATATAGAGTTGTCTTTTGACACCCTGTCATGAAGAAACACCTATAGCTAATGCATGCTCTAAAGGGAGGTCTGTGAAAACAAGTTGTAAATATTCCATGGTGAGCACCACCTGGTCACAGCGGTTCCGGATGATCAGGGCATCAGTGACCTGGTGCAGGTACGATTGTCCTTGGGGTCCTTGTCCAGGAACTCCATGATGTCCAGGAGACTGGACATACCAGCTGTGGACCAGCTTCACCAAGGGTGTGCTCAGCACTCTGTCAGGAAGCAGGTTGATCTCTTCATGATGGCCAGGCACAGGGGCTTCCCCTGCCTGAGGAAGGTGAATGGTTTTCTCACAGGCATTGCTGGACCCAAAGTCCAGAAACTGCTTCATCGACAGGGGACAGGGAGAACTTGCTGAAGTGTTCCATGTACTTGGGGGCTCCTGCCAGGGACAGCATTCTTCAGCAGCACTGGGACCCAGCGCATGGCAGTGGTGGCCGAGTTGGCATGGCTTGGGATCTGGCTCCAGTACCCGCCCCACCCCGGGCAGCGCTTGCCTTTAAATTTTAATTTTCTATAAATAATATATTTGGTGCCCAGAATATGTCAAATATAGTTCTAGGTATTGAGTATACACATATCAGTTAATCACTCTGGTACTTTTAAAGCTTAAGAAGCGATACGTGTTAAGAGTAGGAACAGGCACAAAGCAGTACCTAGGGTAGTGATGATCCATGTCAGAGGGGAGGAGATTCAGGGATTCTAGAGTCAGTGGAATCCTACTTGGTCAAACAGTGAGCCCTATTCCAGGAAAATTGCAAGGGCTTAACTTTGTTTTGAGGTTGAGTTGCTATCGATTATTGAGCATTTTAGTTCCTTGAGTCTCTTTGATAATGATCAGAAAGAGTTACCTAAATTGCTTTGATTCACAGGTAATTAAATGACTCTCTACCTCACTGTGTGCTATGAAAGAAGATTACACAATTTATCTTGTCTAATAAGGCAGAGAAATAGTAGTGATATGCTATTATGGTGTTTTATTTTTTTAGCACATAAATTAGTGCTAGAAATAAACTTGAAAGAAAAATATTTGAATGTGTAATATCTACTTTTAGAGCAGTTTTGTTGAATGTCAATTCATCATGTTTTTCCCTACATTTACTCTATGGGTACTGGTTATGTGACTAGTCATGGATATATTCATTGTTTATAGCAAATGAAATGGTTGGTTTGAACTACTATTTTTCTCTGGAGAAATAATATAGCTAAGGATTTTAGCCATTTCAGAAATCAGTAAGTTTTGCCTTAGTAATGCTGTGTTCTTCAACACTGAGAAAGTGAAAGTTTGACAGCCTTTGTATCAAACTAATTGAAAGGCCCTCTGCTTTAATAAAGTTATTTTGCCATTGTCCTTCAAAAACTGTGCTTTATAAGCTGTTCATTATATTTCAGTAAAAATACATTTTAGATGGATACAGATTCTGGTGTCCAAACTCTAATAATTAAAAAAGTATGTATTCTACATATGGAAATTTTTTGAATATTTCTTTCACAGTTACTAGCACAAACTTACTAATGGAAGAATCTTCCTACAGTTGTAGTTACTGACACCCAGTGTAGGATAGTATCATGCTACATAGACATGGTTGTTTATAAAGTAAGTTACAAAATGCTGACACTAGGCTGGCATTTAGGCAAGAATTTTAAGTGAACATGGGTGTTAATTTTTAAATTGAGGAGAGTGAGTGAAATTTTACATATTTTTAGAGGACAACTCCCATGTTAACAAACAGACTGGTAAGAGATACAGAGCCATCTAGGACTGTGAAGTAACCTTGGTGATGGAAGCTTTCTCTGGAGAACAAGATAAAAGGATCCTAGTCCCTGACACTAGGAAAATCATATATAGATTACAGACTAACTTCTTTCAGTTAAGAAAACATTGTAATCTTAATGGGACAGACCTTTTTTTGTTGCTATTGCTGTTGTTACTCTCAGCTAAACCCTAATTCCTATAATTCATTTGCTATCAGTATACGCTCATGATGAATGGTATATGGGGGAAACAATGGATATAAATAATATGCTAATTATGTGGTAGGGGTATGATCATAAAGAAGAGGAGAATGAGAAGTAGGAAGACTAGAAGACTGAAAATAAACAGATGTGTTCATTTTAGTGTTTATCTTGAATAGAGATAAGTAAGTGAATTATTTTCTTTGTATATTGTACATTTTCCTATGAAATTCAATCCATATTAATAAACTTAAGTCACAAAATTACAATAACTAAAAGTTTTAAAAATTGATTATGCACAGGGAAAACTAAATTTAGCTTGTACTTCACTGGCTGGGTCCTGTAAGAGTCTCATTCTAGTTTCCTTGTTCTTTGTCAAACTCTGCTGATGATGAAATACATACATATTCTTTACTGATTATAAAAAGGATAGTTCAAAAGATGAATAAAGGTCATTATAAATATTGAATGAACAGTCAGGGAAAGCTTTACCTATATCACACATTTACCACAATCTGTATTAAAGTTCCTTAATGGAAGTGCTTCATAGATTTAATAAGTTATAGAGTGCTACAGTTTTTTTGCAGCGACAATTAAGCACAGAAAGCAATATGAACTATCAAGTAAAAGCACATACCTCCAGTAAAAGAGAAGTTTATAATGTTGTACTATGAATTTTGCAGAATTTTGCATGTACAGAATTTGTACAAATGTACACAAGGGGCTTACAGTACTTTATTTAAAGATGTAAATCTGAAACATTCAGTGAAAAGAATACTTCAGTAAAGCAGGTTATGGATGATCATGTTCCTCTGTTGTGGGTTGAATGGTGTCCCTCCAAAAATTTATATATTGAAATACTAACAGTCACATTGAAATTCAGTGCATAATAGCATCCTTCAGTGATATGTCTTTTATGTATGTATGTGTGTATGTATGTATGTATGTATGTGAAGTTCAAGGTCTTCATTTTGCCTACCAGTCATCTCATGGCCTGACCCCATCCCATCTCTGCAGTTGACTTTTCTAGCGTTCTTACCTTATTACTGTCCTGGTCTCATGTAAACAACTTGCATTTTTTTCAAGAACAAGTCACGTCTTCCCTCTTTTCTTCATACTTTTACACCTCCTGTTTGTACTTCTGGAAATGTTTTTCTTTTTTGTGCTTTATCCTATTCATTCTTCAGATCTCAGTTCAAATATATTTTCCTTTGGAGAAGACTTCCATGCCCCTGTAAACTTGCCTTAGCAGTGCTCTTTCAGTGTTCCCCCTTAAGTACCCCTTACTCATCTATATGAGAGCACTTTTTCATTTGCACTGTACTGAGTTATCTATTAATTGTCTATATGTTCCTCTATTATGTAAGTTTTTTGGAATACAAACTGTGTTGTTTTCACTATTTTATTTTGGATATTTAGCCTTGTAGTTGGCCCATTATAGGTACTTGAAAAGTTATATATGAACATGCAAGTGATCAATAGAGTGATGCCAAACTTATGGCAATTGGGCTCTCTCTGTTGGGCCAAGTTAGCCTCACTATTTGGAAATTGTTATTTATGGTGAAGGATTTAAAAAGGCTATTGATATTTTCTAGAGGTACTGAAGTTTTTAAGTGAAAATCTAACATATTTCAAAAAGCAAATCTTTGTATATGATACATATAACTTTAGAATATATGGGAGAGTCTTTCTGAATGATTTGGTTTTACAGTTTGAACACACTCTGCATAATGGTGACCACAAACTAATATGCATGTAAAAGTTGGGGTTTTTTTGATAGCTAAAAAGCACTGTGTAAATCTCAGCTATTTACTGACACAGTATTCTGTTATACTACCATATTCTGTTATACTAATTAATAACTTTGGGAAGTTTACAAAGAATCTGATTCCTGAAGTGATTATAAATCCTGGGACACTCTCAGTTCCACAGTAAAAACTTTAAGGTTTTCTTAAAATAAAGTTTGGACAAAAGGAACAAAACAAAACAAAAAAACTTTGGATTAGGATTCGGCAAACTTGTACTTTAATCTTTATTATCACTCATCATGGCTTATTCCTGTTTATATTTACCTCTAGAATCTATCCACATTTCTTAGTGAGGTGAAATCATCCTGGTAAATATAAGCCTTTCTGTTTATCTTTTATCTTTTAACTTGACAACATGTCAAAAAAACAAAAAAAAGTTCACTTGAAATAATGTTGTAACTTAAAACACTCTAATACAGGACTACACTTATTTAAAAAAAATGTTCTTCGCCCTTTTAGAGAACATTTTTTTTTCTCCTGAAACATTGAGATTACAACAGGAGAGTTGCATGTCTACCCATGGTAACGGGTATCTGCAAAATGATGTACTCTTATTTAGGTAATAACAGATTTATGTGCAAATGCATGCATTTTTTATTTGTATCAGGTAAAATTTATACATTATTATATATTGCAACAGAGGCTTTTCCTTTAAATTAAAATTCGTAAGTTTTGACTGTTGAATTCTATTTTTTTATCTTTCTTGGCATGAAAATGTTGAATTTTTGTACAACAAAGAGATGAAGCCCTCTACTTTAATTTGGAATCTCTAAGGCTTTGAAATGTTTATTTTCACTTGACCCATCCCCTTGATAAAAGAGCAAAAAGATCCATGAGAGTTATCAGTGACAAGTTACAATGCTGTCTATGAATATCAACCACTGCCTCCACTCTCAGAACCAAGTAGTAGAATATGGAAATACCTCTACTCAGTCACATCTGATATCATTTATAGACTGTTCCCAGAGAAACCTTATTTTTGCTCTTGCCAAATCGGAACATTTATATTAGAAAATCCCCCTCTGCTCAGAGTTTCTATAATCAGTACACTGAAGACTTCAGAAGAACGTAAGTAGATAATTTATAAAATTATCTATAATAGTTGAGCTCAAAATCCTACCTTAGGCATTCCTTCCAAAATTGTACTTTTGTGCTTCAAATCCATAAGATCTCCCAACACCCATGCAGTAGTATTTAGCCTTCCCACATTTCTGCTTCTACTTTCCAGTTATCCCCCAGACTCTCACTCTTCCATTCATTCATGATACAAAGCATCATACCTCTCTTCAAACTTTTATCTCCTTCCTTGAATAATAGCACCTGCTCATTATTTAATAAAGTCTTCTAACTTATTTCATTTGTGCTAAGAAACAAATTTTAAAAAATGCCTCCTCAACTTGTGTTAAATGGACACTTCAGATTAGTTTTGTTTGGCAAAATAGTTCCTTGCTGAAGACCTGCAAGTAGTGACTTCCAACCTATGAACACTAGAGTTAATACAAAGTGCTCTGAATTCCATATGTGTACTGAAATATTTGTAACATACATGTGGAATGATTTTTCAAATGTGTGCTAATGAAATGCATGTTATTAAAAATATCAGCAGCTATTAAGAGTATATTTATTTAAACCAATAAAATACAAATATATCATGAGAGGTATTTATGGTATTTTACGTTAAAGTTTTTGAAAGTTACTTAACTAGAGAAGGCATACCTGAAATTCCACTTTCTTCATTGTCAAATGAAACTAATGTAGTCCTATTCTCTATTACCACCACTGCCCTCTGCCCCCACCCCCAGCTCTAAGTAGTTGATTCTTATTTGAAACTGGAACTAAGTCTCTTTAGAAAGCATTAGAAAAAAAAAAAAAGCATTAGAGATCAATAATATTATGAAAGGACTTCAGTGATTTCCCCACTATATTTTTCCATTTACAGTTCTGATTAAGCAGATCAAGACTTAATATTTCCATGTTCTTTTTTCTAGTTACAATGCTATACAGGTTTTCTATTATTGATTCCTATTTTGACTCAAAAATCATAAAATTCCTGAGAATACAGAGAATTTATTCTATCAGAATATATCCAGTATTATTGGGGTAGTGTGGTAGATTCCATCTTTGTGTAGGTTTTTAAATATCACAGTTGTCATAATTACTCTCAGGCAAGGGTAATGGTTTAGTAGTTTAGGGAAAATCTACTTAATAAGATTTTCCCTCCCAAATCCTGCACTGTACCAACGAACAGTTATGTTACCTAGTGACATAAAGAACTTCCTATTTCCATTCCTACTTAACTCTACTTTCTGAATCTTAAAATATTCTCCTTTGAGAATTGAAGAAGAAAAAATGAGCAGTTTGTACCTTGGCATCAGTGATATTCTTGAGTTTATTAGATGGCACTGATAATTTGGGGTTCACATGATGGGAGTCATATCATAAATAGCCTTAGGAAATTTGTTACTATAGCTCTGGCTCCCAAATTTTCACATCAACATCTATCAAATGCTAATAGAACCAACATCATTTGAAAAGTCTAACCACCTTTAAAAGGGAAATTTTTTTACAGAGAAATAGAGATATATGAAGATAGATCTTTCCTTCATTCTGGTAACTTCTATTTCTCCCCTATATATTTTAATGTTGAGAACAAAAATGAATGTTACAATTGTAGTAACAGTTGTAGGAGTAACTACAATTGTAAGAGAACTTAATCCACTGATAGCCTTGTAGAAGATTTTGTTCTAGACATACTCCTTCAATTCAAAAAAAATTTTTTTAGATAAAATGTGTGGCATAAAAATAGGATTACTCATGCTCAGATACCAATAATTGGATCATTTCTTGCTAAATTTTTATTTGCTATCATGAATAAAACTTCATTGCACATTGTGAATGGAATAATTAGAGATTCTGGTGTATAATACAATACTTCCTAAGTTTTGGTTACTCTTTTCTTTGAAGTCATGCTGCCTTTTGAAGCCAAGTAAGAAGTACCAAATTTTTTCATAGCAAAACTATGATGAACATTGTTAAGTGTTTGTAATTATTATTTTCAGTCCATTATATCTGAGGTTCTAAATATATGTAACAAAAAATATCAACTGAACTAAAAGTACCTTTTATTTTCCACTTTATATATCCTCACATGATTTCTGTGGTTAAGATCCAGTTCTTACCTGGAAAAAACTAAGGAAGAAAGTGGAGATGATTAAAGCAATTTCAGCAAACAACTAAATAACTTGGTTAATTTTTCCAACAATTAATTGATTCAGTGAAAACAATCAACAAGCTAATTGCTTCACCAAAATTAATAAATCACTTGAAGCAATCAATTGCTTAGCTCTAAATCTCACTTTAATTCCAGGAATGATGAACCAAGCCAGGAAACCCACAGTCCAATATTACCAATCCAATCAGTATTTTTTAGTTGAGAAGTCCAAAGTAGTGTTTTACCAGTAGAGCTCACTTTTTTGGGATATCTTACACATCATTATACATCATTTAAGGAAATAATTCCAAAACATTTTAAAGTGTTTGCCAAATATTTTAAATATTAAGTATGGAAAAAGCATAGACTTTATGATCAGTGATCTAAAAAAGATGGTGTTATTTTAGGCATATTAAATAAATATACCAGTTATTCTTTCTTAAGAATATTTTTTCTAAGAATATACTCCATTTTTTTTTCTAATAGCTATATTGCCTTCTATCAGCTTCATTCCTGGGCACAACTGAGAAGATTTATAACCCACTAACAACATTTAACATGTATGTGCCTCTACATAGCCTGGCAAACCAAGCTAATGATTTTCATTAGATTAATAGATGTAAAATTAATCATTAATATTTTTTTAACTTGCATTATTATGCATGTCTTTTGTTATCAGTAAAGAAGGTTCTTTCTCTATATCTCTTTAACAATAAAATTTATTTCTGTCCTTTGTAATAATTTGTTCATAGTGATTTATTTTTAGAAATGTCTACGTATCAATTCTGACTAATTTTTAGAATAGTTGTGTCATATTTTCCATTATTGTTATAATTGCTTGATTACATGTGATTAAGCCAAAGTTTGAATGATTTATGTATATATGGCTCTATTAATTATAACTTAATTATTAGTTGATTATTAATAATTGTTACTAGTTTATTATTAATTATATCAATCATAATTATTAATTATTAGTTGATTTTCTTTATTTCTTTAATACTCCTAAATTTTGTTGTCTTCATTGTTGTATTGCTTCTAATTTGTCATCAGAATAGCCTTAGTCTATATAAAATACTATAATACCTTTGAAATTAATACTTTGGAAATTTTTTAATGCCTTGTTTAATATTTATTTCATGTAACTCCATATTTAAAGTGGTGAAATATTTTTTTCTTTTTAATCCCCAATAACAAATATTGTGTACTCTACCCTCAGGCTTCCCTTGATTCATTACTTTAGTATGTTTCCTTAAATTACATAGTCTACAACCTGGAGGTATAATTCCTTTGCTAGTGCCAATTATGTGCCAAATTATTGTATTTATTCATTGACTTTCATAAGAGTCTGTTCTTCAAAGTCCAAATTTCATTTCTGTCAGAGTCACCTGAAATGTTTCAACAAGGATCACTGAATCAGAATCTGAGAACCTGAGGATTGGGCTGGAGGAATCTACCTTTTTTTTTTTTTTAAATTTTTTTAATGTTTATTTATTTTTGAAGAGAGAAACAGAGCTCGAGCAGGAGGGGTGGGGGGAAGACAGAGACACAGACACAGAATCTGAAGCTGACTCCAGGCTCCAAGCTGTCAGTGCAAAGCCTCATGTGGGGCTTGAACTCATGATCCATGAGATCATGATCTGAGCTGAAGTTGGACACTTACCCGACTGAGCCACCCAGCCTCCCGTTTTGCTTATATTTTTGTTAACTTTTACTGGATTTTTTTTTTCTTTTTTACACACCAAAGTCTGAGGACTGCTGTTCTATAATACTGTCTTCATTACTCTCATCTAGATATGAGGAAATAAAATCTAAGAGAAGCTAAATGTCTTACCTAAAACCATACAGACTTGGGAGCAGGGAATCAAGATTACAGATGTGGTAGCCCTTCTCCAAGTCTGATATCTAACCTGTAACACCAACTCAATCCCTAAGGGGATGCCTAAAGAAGCCTGACGCTTTTTATTCAATATGAGCTAAAATTAACTACTTTGTTTTGATTCAACTATTTATTAAGAGCTAAACCTTGGGTTTTAAGTAGTTCTGTCTGGCATTGGGGTAAAAAGAAGATAATTCTAGTAAAATACTTAATTATTTGTGAAATATATACTTTCAGAACTATAAATATTATCATCATATAATCTATGAAGCAAGCTATATATACTGTACCATAATTAGCATAATATACGTTGATGTCTGGTAACAAAATAATATGAAAGTGTATACACACACACACACATACATAGCTTGAGAATTACTATGCCAACATGATTCTTTTTAAATACATCCTTTCACATATTTGATGTGATATAATAATGTGCATCTCTATGGAAATTCAGTTACAATATGTTTAGAGAGGAAATGATTGCAGATTGTTATAGAAAGAAATATAAAGTCTAACAAAATAGTAATTTTACAATAGAGCAGCTTTGATCCTAATAAATAATTAGTATGAGATAACTAGGGAATTCTAGAACTCCTGGACTATGGCCAACACAAATGAATAAATGCTATATTAACATATACAAATCTATAAACTAATTAGGAGGTCCTTTTTTACTTTGAGAGAAAAAAACACAAATTCAGAATCACCTAATTTTCAATAAAGAATAAGGAACACAAAACAGGTTTGAACAACAAAAAAAAAAAATTAGATTCACAGAATTTTTAAATAATGGGATATAACATTTTTAAATAAATGTTTAAAAAATCTTAATGATATTTTAGAATCAAGGAAAATGGGAATGAGAGTAAATAAGAAATGTAGAGGGCCAAGAAAATAGAGGAAAGTAAAAACTAGATAAAAGGCAGGGAAGGGAAATATCATGAAGGCTATCATGAAACTTTGTATTATGCAAAATGAATGATAATAGTAGATTGGCCAGGGATCCTGTCTGTGAGGTAGAAGTGGAACAGAAGATGAGCTTAGTGGAGTTTACAGTGGTCAGACCAGATGTGGAGATGGTCAGCATCATGGGGAAACCTTGAGATGCCTCTACCACTGTGGACAGGACCTACTTAGGTACCAGCAATAGTAAATTAGGTAGCAAGTAGAAAGTTGAGGGGGAAAAGTCAAAGATGTTAATTTAATTTCCGTAGCCAGAAAATTCCTCTAGCAGAGTTATATTAAAGATAGGCACCTCACTTCTGACCCAGTAGAGTAGAGACATAGGAAGAAAGAAGAACCACACACAGAGATAGAAACAAGAGAGGAGGGAAGCATACAGATAGAACAGTAAGTTCTCAGGTATGTATGAAGAAAGTTGCAGTTGCCATTCAGAGGTGGTGGGCCTCTGAGGGTTATTATTTACTGCCTTTTAAAACAATGATAGCTGATTCTTTGGACAGTTGCTTATTTTTTTAATCCTTAAATTATAAAAGTATCCTTTGTCATAGAACTGAGAAGGCAGTGAATGAAGAGATAAATTTTTCTATGTTGTGGTGACCTTGACTAGAGCCTAATTATCTCCAAAATTGTATATAATCATTCAGATAGTGTATAGCTATGAAATCACACCTTGCTTGTAGGTATACAGGGATACATAACTGATCGAATGAAATCAACCATGTGATCATGGGATCTTCACATAGAACATATACAGCCTTAAAGTAATAATAATTTATTAATTTTCACCTCTATGTCTACTGCTTTTTTCCTGTGAGTAAGAAGAAGATGGAAAGTTTAGAGACATAGAGCTCAGTTCTGCACTTAGACACACCTGAGCTGGAAGTTTTGCTTCTCACTTACTCCCTTGGGAAAGCTACTTAACCTCTAAACTTCTGCGTCCTCATCTATAAATTGAGGATATATATAGTACAGACCTCAAGAGGTTGTAGGGGAGATTTAATAAGATAAGATATTGCACATATTAAGCGTTCACTAAATGTTAGCTATTCTTAACAGGGTTGAAAGAGCCTACAAAGCTTAAGCTTATGCTTTATCAGAATATCTCTCTGGAATAGAATCATTACCATACCATTTCTCTCTGAATATGATGACCTCTACATATTATAAGTCCCACAGAAACCAGCTTCTCTGTAAATAGCACATAGAACTGACAAAAGTGCCAAGAAGATTTTTTATGGAGGCCTAATTTTAAGGGGAAAAATTGAATAAAACCATGAATTCAGCATGCATTTAAGAGTAAAAGTCTCTGAAGCAGCCAACCATCTATAATTGAAAGCTTTTGCTTTTACATTAGATGGAATTCCTGAAAATGTTTTGAACAGAAACAGCAGAATCCATCCTTCCCCCATTTCTGCATTTCTTTACCTGAGATTACACGATTACCTTCTCAACTGCCTGACTTGCTGAACTGGATGTCAGAAAATGAGTTTTAAATTTCATTAGCAGGCTAATATTACATAGCTGGTGATGATAAAAACAGTAAAGATTGATTTCTTGAATGACATAAAAATAGATCATTTCAGTATCCTTGTAATACCTTTTCTTAGGATTGATACACAATAAACTGCACTTATTTATAGTATACAATGTCATAACTTTTTGTATATGCATAAATCATACTATTATCACAATCAATATAATTAATATTTCTAACATTCCTAAAACTGTCTCTTTGTAATACCTCTCTCTCACCCCTCCATGCACACCCCCATTCTAGAACCACTTATCACTGTCACTTTATGATACTTTTTAATGACACTGTCACAGTTTCCTTTTTCTAGAACTTTCTATAAATGCAACCATATAGAGCATACTTTATTTCCCTGCTTAATTCTTTAAGTGTAATCCATATCATTATGTGTTATAATATTTTGTTCTTCTCTGTTACTGAATAGTGTATCCTATTGTGATATAACACGATTTGTTTATACATTCATCTGAGGATGATGAACATTTATTTGAGTTGTTTCTAAAATTTGGCTATGAAAATTAAGACTACTGTGACATTTGTCACAGGAAAGAAAAGTCATTTGTCAAGAAAAGTCTTTGTCTGGACACTTGTTTTCATTTCTCTTAGGTAAATATCTAGAAGTGGAATGTCTGGGTCAAGTGGTAGGTTTTTGTTTAACTTTTTTTTAAGAAAATGCCAAACCTGTTTTCCAAAGTATTTGTATAATTGAATATTTCTGCCAACAACATATGAGAATTCCAGTGCCTCCGTATCTACACCAACATTTCAAATAGTCATACTTTAAAATTTTAGACAATCTAATATATGTGTAATGGTACCTTATTGTGTGTGTGTGTGTTTTTATGGTTTTTTTTTTTCATAAACTGGGGAGTTTTGAATTTACCACAAAATTGAGCAGAAAGTACGGACCATTCACATATGCTCCTTCCCCTCCCCTAGGCACAGCCTTCCCCATGGTGAACATTCCCCAACAAAGTTGTACATTTGTTTCAGTCAATGAACTTTTTTGACACATCACTATCACCCAATGCCCATAACCTACATTTATGATCCATTCCTGGTATTGTACATTCTGTGGCTTTAGACAAATGTGTAATGACCCGTGTCTATCATTATGTTATCATACAAAATATTTTCACTGCCTTAAAACTCCTCTGTACTCTACCTATTAATCTTTCTTTACTCCCAAGACCTAGCTATCAATGTTTATTTTATTTTATTTTTTTACTATCTTCATAGTTTTGGAGCCACACAGGCACATTCTTTTCTAGAATACCAACTAGCTCAGATTGGCTTATTTCACTAAATGATATACATTTAGGATCCTTCCATGTCTGTTCATAGCTTGATAGCTCACTTTTTAAGTGCTAAATATTGCATAATATTTCATAATAATATTCCATAATATGTCTGGATATACCAGTTTATTCACTTATTGATGGACATCTTGGTTGCCTCAGAGTTTTGGCAATTATGAATAATGCTTATTGTGGTTTTAATTTGTTTTACTCAAATGATGAATCATGCTGAATGCTAAAATTTTATAAACTGTCTATTCAAATTGCCCATTTTATAAATTCACTTGGTGATGGTGTATGATTGATTTTATATGTTTCTGGATTAGTTTGATGATATTTACTGAGGATGTTTATATCTTTATTCATTAGGTATATCATTCTCTATTTTTA
Source organism: Herpailurus yagouaroundi (assembly GCF_014898765.1). NCBI lineage: Eukaryota > Metazoa > Chordata > Mammalia > Carnivora > Felidae > Herpailurus > Herpailurus yagouaroundi. The sequence continues at coordinate 53,540,711 of NW_024412394.1, read as the reverse complement.
TTTGTCTGGCTTTACAGTCAGTGCAATACTGACTTTGTAGAATGATTTTATAATTGTTTCCTTCTTCTATATTTTGCTAAAAGTATATGTAGACTTTGTCACTTCTTTAAATATTGAGTAAAAATCACCAGTGAAACATCAAAGCCTGGGCTTTTTGTGGAAACATTTTATTTACCAATCCAATGTCTTTACTTGTAAGTCTGTTGATGTTTTTACTTCTTGAATAAACTGCAGGATTTTGACTTTTCCAGATATTTGTCTATTTAGTTGAGGTTGTCTACTTTTTGGTATAAAATTGTTTCTGCTAGTCTCTAATAATCCTTTTGATTTCTCCAATATCAGTAGTGATGTTCCATTCACTTCCATTCCAGTTCTAATCTCAATCTCTCTTTCTCTCTCTCTGTCTCTCCATACATATATATCTATATAGATATATAGATATAGATATTCTAGATATATATATATTCTAGAGAGTCTAGGTAAATTTGAATTTTGCTTATATTTTCAAAGAACCAATTTTTGGTTTCTTTGGTATTATTTATTGGTATTTGTTGATTTTTTAAAAAATCACTTAAAATGTATTTTGGCTTGTTTTATATCTGGCATATGGTCTAATCTGGAGAATAGTATGTATGTATGCTTTTTAAAAGAATGTATATTTTGTTGTTATTGGGTGAAGTATTTCACTTAATATAAATTGATGGTTTGAAACTTCTTTATTACTGATTTTCTTTCTAGTTGTTCTCTAAATCACTGACGGGAATAATGAAATCTCCAACAGTTGTTCAATTGTCTATTTCTCTTTTCAAATTTGTCAATTTTTGCTTAATATACTTTGGGACTTGTTCTTTGGTACATATTTTTTATATTTCTTATATACAGTGTATAAACTTCTGTTTTAAATATCTCAGTTTTCCTATTAATAAATCTTTCTATATTTTCTATATTTTCTTCGACCCTAAAATGTAGATTTTCTGATATTAATGTAGTCACTCTAGCCCTTTTGAAGTTTTGCTTGCATGGTGTATCATTTTGCATCATTACTTTCACTTTTGTGTATCATTGAATTTTGTGTCATAGACCTTTTTGTGTCCCCTATTGGTAGCATAGCCATGTCTCCCTTTTTTTATCCTTTTATCCAATATCTACCTTTGGATTAAAATGTTTAGTTCATTCATATTTAATGTAATCATTTATTTGGTTTGATTTACATCAACCATTTTGCTGTTTGTTTTCTATGTTCATATTTTTCTTATTTTGCTTTTTCCTCTCTATTCATTTTTGTGAAATATTTTGTTTACTATTGTAATTCCTCTGTTAACTTTTAAAAGATTTGTTATTATATTTAATGTCCAGTATCTTGAAAAATACACATATATATTGTACTTCTTTAAAGTTTTTTCAAGCAACCTGTCCTGTTAAATTCACTTTGGCTGGAAGTAGAAGTCTATTCATTAGATTTTTTTTTTTAATTTTTTTTTCAACGTTTTTATTTATTTATGGGACAGACAGAGACAGAGCATGAACGGGGGAGGGGCAGAGAGAGAGGGAGACACAGAATCGGAAACAGGCTCCAGGCTCTGAGCCATCAGCCCAGAGCCTGACTTGGGGCTCGAACTCACGGACCGTGAGATCGTGACCTGGCTGAAGTCGGACGCTTAACCGACTGCGCCACCCAGGCGCCCCTCATTAGATTTTATTTGTATGTTAAATGTAACAGTTAGTAAAGCTTCATGCTAAAAAGGATTTTCCCACAACATTTTATTTATACCATTGTAGGATATGGAAACTTCACCAACATAAAGATTCCTGTATCCTCTCTTTTTATACAGTAATAGTTATATGCATGCTATCTAAATATATTAGAAATCTTGTCATACAGGTTTATAATTTTTCTTTCAACTATCATACATGTGTAATACATACATAATATTTACCCTCTGTGATGCATTATCTCTCTCTCTCTGTCTCCCTTCTCTCTCTATCCCTTTCCTTTTTTTCTTCCAAATTAAGTTTCTTTCTGGCATCATCTCCCTTCCATTTCAAGAGCTTATAGCATTCTTTCAGAACTTTTTTGCTGGTGACAAACAATTTAAGTTTCCCATTATGTGTCTTTTAATTGGTGTTTTTAAACCAATTATATTTAATGTATTTATTTTTATATTTATTTTTATATTTATATAATATATATTTATATATAAAATATTTGTATATTTGTATATATATTTATATTTATTTATATTTTTATTATATCATTATTTTCTATTTCCTATATTTTTTTTGTTTTTCTATTTTCCTTTCCTGTCCTCTTGGTTTGTTTCAATATTTTTTCATATTTTACTTCATTTACCATTTTTTTAACTTTCTTTTTTTTCTAGTATTTGTCTGTTTCCCTGAATGTATAATCCTAAATTGTCATTGTTTTTTTCTTTCAGCACTTTTTAAGTGCTGGAATATTTCCTTTTGCCTCTACGGTTTCTGATTAAAAAAAAAAAATAGTCAGTTGAATCATTTGCCCTTTATATATTTTAAATTATTCTTGTTTTCTGATTGCTTTTTTTTTTCTGCTTTCTTTTTAGGAAATTTTTCCTTATCTTTGTTTCTCAGCATTTTTATTATGATCTATCTGGGGAGGGAATGCTTTGACTTTATTCAGTTTTATATCTCTGATTTTTTTTTTTAATATTTAATTTGTCTTTCACCAGAATTGGGAAGTTTTTCTCACTATTTTTTCATTTTTTTTCCCATTACCACACTCTTTAACCTTCTGAGACTCTGATGACAAAAAAATTGGATTTTTTTTTGTATTGTGTCACAGTCTCCTAAATTTTCTTATTTATATTCAACTTCAGAGTCTTTATTCTATCATCTCCATTGTTCTGTTGAACTAATCTAGTGAGTTTTGTATTCTTGTAAGTGTATATTTTAATTCGACAATTTTATTTAATCTTTATGTTATCTATTTCTGTGCTGAGAGTTTCTATCTTTTCATTTATTTTAAGTGGTTTTACCCTTATTTCTTTTAGCATGGTTATAATAAAAGTCTTCAAGTCCTTTAGTGATAGTTTCAACATTGGTACCAGCTTTGAATGTCTTTTTTCTTGTTAGTTGAAATTATCCTGGTTGTTTGTATGCCAACATTTTAAAATTGTGAAATGGAAATTTTGGATGCTATGTTATGAGATTCTGGGTCTTTTTTTAAATCATGAAAATGTTTTCTTCTTCTTCTTCTTTTTTTTTTTTTGGTATGTTTTTTGTTACAACAGGGAATCTATCAGATGAGATTAAGTCTGAAGTGCTAACCTTCCTTCTGAAATGTGTGGTTGTAATGTCAACTCCATTTTCAAGATGTTTATATATATGTTTCTCTATTATTTGGATCTACTTAATGTGCCCACTAGTGGTTAATCTCAGTCTTATGTGGTCATCTATCCTATAAGTTCCTTTCTCAAAGCCTATTTATACTCTTTTGAGTCAGATCCATGCATGCAAGTTTCTGAAGTAAACTCGAGAGACTTGATACAACTATATAAGATTGTTCTCTTGAGTTTTCACCACTTACATTTTCTGGTTCCATTGAAGCTTCCTTTCCCAGTCCTCTGGCCAGAAAGCTGGGGCTTTGGATTTTCTACTCTTCCTCATTTCTCATAAATGAGGCTGCGTATAGAACTAAGAAGTAGAAGGACAGAGAGAGAGAAAAGAGCAACAAGAATTCAATCCAACATCTTAAGGCCACAACTCTACTGGATAGATAGAAGGATTCCCCTTCAGAGTTTTGATACCTTCTGGCAGATCCTGACTTCACCTTGCCACCACTTCACCAACCACAGGAGGATTCTTGGGGGCTGAGTTAAGAGAAATGGATGAAGGGGGGAAATCCCACAGAATTTCTCCATCCTACTTGGCTGTTAGAATAGAGAGGAATTCTTTGAGGATTCTTTCTGTTCCTATTCAGTGACCACTTCTGAGTTTCAGATTACCTAGAGCAGGTGCGGGAAAAATTCACCACTTATTTGTGAGTACTGTACGTCAAATTCTGATGTCCCTAGTCTTCCTACTAACGTATTTACCACAAAGTTTTCATATAGCTGCTTCACGCAAATTGTCCATAGTTTTATTTCATTCAGTAGGGAACAGGATGGAGTGACTTTCTTCCATATGGAAATGGATGGAACTCCTTCCAGTTCCAAAACTTGAACTACAAAGCCTTCTTCAATCTAATCCATGGAAAAAGAATATTTAGAACATATTGAGAACTAATTAGATTTAGTACTTAACCTTATTCCTCATCATACTGTAAATTGTTACAGTAAATAGGATACTTTTTTTTTTCTTTTACTAAGGATGAGGGCTGCTGAGAGTAGTTAGGATAGAGTATATGCTCTCTAGATGTAGAGAAGGCGTAATAGTGTTTCCAAAGCTAAAGGGAAAGAAAAATATACTTTATGTATGACCCAGAGATAATACAAATATCCCTATCTTGTAGGGGTTTGGTTGCTTGACTCCACACTCAGATAAGATGGCTGTCCTAGGGGCGCCTGGGTGGTTCAGTCAGGTTAATCATCTGACTTAGGCTCAGGTCAAGATCTCAGGGTTCAAGATTTCGAGTCCCACATTGAGCTCAGTGCTGACAGTTCAAAGCCTGGAACCTACTTCAGATTCTGTCTCCCTCACTCTCTCTGCTCCTCTCAATGTCACGCTCTTTCTCTCTCAAAAGTAAAATAAACATTAAAAAAAAAAAAAAAAAGAATGACTGTCCTAAAGGAAAATCATAGAGAGAAACCTGATGGACAAAAATGTCACTGAGAATATTATCATAATTCAGAGTCCAGGGGACTGAGCTGTTAGAGCCTCCCATGACAATAGTCTTTTCCAATGATACTTATCTTTTGGCAATTAGCTTTTTGTTTTTCCAATATACATCAAAATCCTACATATATCTATTGCTTGATCATAAAATTCCTTACAGTGTTTTTCTGAAGTGAAAAAAGCTTCAGAAATAATATATTTACATTTTCCCTTTTGGAGATTAATAGTGAATATTACTGTTTTAAGTAATCAGAGAAATTATTCAGTATAAAAAACTATTAAACTTTGTTGAACCCAGCACCTCCCAATCCTATTGGTCAGAAAAGTTGTTTTTTTGTTTTTCTTGTTCTATAGTCATCTAACACTTAATGAATTTAAAGAAACTAGTGTTTCCTGGAACACACTTGAGAATTACTATTCTGCTGCAATTGAGGAGATTTCTTCTTTAATTTGATCATTTATATAAATTTATGAACAACAGAAAAATAATATCCCACCAGCTAGTTTGAACAGATGTTACCATATCCATTGTTTCCCTAAAACCATAGCATATATGACTTTGGAGATGAATACACACATAAATGAGAAAAGAGGCAGATTCCTGTGATTTGTAAGGACCTCAAATGTAAACTGTCAACAACTTATGAAACTAAGGAGTAAAAAGATTAATTTTAACTACTTACTGATAATATTAAGAAAAAGGCATAAATAAATGTTTCTTTTAAAATTCTAATTTTAAAAAATACTTGAGATACTATTCAAATGGAAACATGCATATTAGCAAAAGGAAAAAATGATCACTCAGGATTCCTAAATCAATGTTTACGTTATCATTTGACATATATTTATTTGTAATTATAACTTACCCACAGTCTGTATTGTTGAAGAAAAGGCATACATTGATCAGTAAATACCACTATATTGGTAAACAAAATGTGCTCTGAATTTTTGTTTGTTAGACAAGAGAACACACTGGCAAAAAAATGTATAGAGTGGCTCCTGCATGTGTTTTAAAGGCGAAGTTCATTGTGATTCTGCTAACACGGATGCACGCTAGATAAGGTGAAACAAATCAATACATCCATATGACATTGGTTAAGACAAAATTCATTGTCATTGGTCAGGAAAGTCTTCAGTCAAATCCAATCCAGCGAGAGTCTGTCATATATGTGTTACTTGAGGTTTATGATTGTTTATCGACATCAGATGTGGGTCACTTCAAATTCACAGTTATTCAATTATAGCTGGTTGGAACCAGTTTTAGTGAGTTACAATATATGATTTTGATACGTCCTAGGCAAGTGTGCTACATGTAAAAAGTTGCAGCCCTTTTTGGTTTTTTACATTCTTAAATGATGGGATGGGTGTAAAAATATAAGCCAACTATCAGCTTTATACTTTGTATCACTATACTAGTATTGGGTGCCAGTGTCACATAATTCAATATTTTTTGGTTGAAAAAAGATTGAATTGAAAAAAGATTTGGTTGAAAAAGATGATTTACAAATAATTTGATATGTAAATATACAAGATGTTAAGTATGCCTCAGCATTTTATTTTATTTTTTTTCAGTGAAATAACATTTATTTAAGGTACTCAAGGAACAAAAATGTAAGCTAAGAGTTTTATATATAACCAACTGACTTTCAAGTATAAAGGCTACAAGTTGCTATGAACATGTAAGAATTTAGAGAATCTTGTTCCCATTAGCCTTTTTATTCAATATATGAAATTTATTGCCAAATTGGTTTCCATACAACACCCGGTGCTCATCCCAAAAGGTGCCCTCCTCAATATCCATCACCTACCCTCCCCTCCCTCCCACCTCCCATCAACACTCAGTTTGTTCTCAGTTTTTAAGAGTCTCTTATGCTTTGGCTCTCTCCCACTCTAACCTCTTTTTTTTTTTTTTTCCTTCCCCTCCCCCATGGGTTTCTGTTAAGCTTCTCAGGATCCACATAAGAGTGAAAACATATGGTATCTCTCTTTCTCTGTATGGCTTATTTCACTTAGCATCACACTCTCCAGTTCCATCCAAGTTTCTACAAAGGGCCATATTTCATTCTTTCTCATTGCCACGTAGTACTCCATTGTGTATATAAACCACAATTTCTTCATCCATTCATCAGTTGATGGACATTTAGGCTCTTTCCATAATTTGGCTATTGTTGAGAGTGCTGCTGTAAATATTGGGGTACAAGTGCCCCTATGCATCAGTACTCCTGTATCTCTTGGGTAAATTCCTAGCAGTGCTACTGCTGGGTAATAGGGTAGGTCTATTTTTAATTTTTTGAGGAACCTCCACACTGTTTTCCAGAGTGGCTGAACCAATTTACATTCCCACCAACAGTGCAAGAGAATTCCCATTTCTCCACATCCTCTCCAGCATCTATAGCTCCTGATTTGTTCATTTTGGCCACTCTGACTGGCATGAGGTGATATCTGAGTGTGGTTTTGATTTGTATTTCCCTGATGAGGAGCGACATTGAGCATCTTTTCATGTGTCTGTTGGCCATCTGGATGTCTTCTTTAGAGAAGTGTCTATTCATGTTTTCTGCCCATTTCTTCACTGGATTATTTGTTTTTCGGGTGTGGAGTTTGGTGAGCTCTTTATAGATTTTGGATACTAGCCCTTTGTCCGATACGTCATTTGCAAATATCTTTTCCCATTCCGTTGGTTGCCTTTTAGTTTTGTTGGTTGTTTCCTTTGCTGTGCAGAAGGTTTTTATCTTCATGAGGTCCCAATAGTTCATTTTTGCTTTTAATTCCCTTGCCTTTGAGGATGTGTCAAGTAAGAAATTGCTACGACTGAGGTCAGAGAGGTCTTTTCCTGCTTTCTCCTCTAGGATTTTGATGGTTTCCTGTCTCACATTCAGGTCCTTTATCCATTTTGAGTTTATTTTTGTGAATGGTGTGAGAAAGTGGTCTAGTTTCAATCTTCTGCATGTTGCTGTCCAGTTCTCCCAGCACCATTAGTTAAAGAGACTGTCTTTTTTCCATTGGATGTTCTTTCCTGCTTTGTCAAAGGTTAGTTGGCCATACGTTTGTGGGTCTAGTTCTGGGGTTTCTATTCTATTCCATTGGTCTGTGTATCTGTTTTTATGCCAATATCATGCTATCTTGATGATTACAGCTTTGTAGTAGAGGCTAAAGTCTGAGATTGTGATGCCTCCTGCTTTGGTCTTCTTCTTCAAAATTACTTTGGCTATTCGGGGCCTTTTGTGGTCCCATATGAATTTTAGGATTGCTTGTTCTAGTTTTGAGAAGAATGCTGGTGCAATTTTGACTGGGATTGCATTGAATGTGTAGATAGCTTGGGTAGTATTGACATTTTGACCATATTTATTCTTCCAATCCATGAGCACGGAATGTTTTTCCATTTCTTTATATCTTCTTCAATTTCCTTCATAAGCTTTATACAGTTTTCAGCATACAGATCCTTTACATCTTTGGTTAGATTTATTCCTAGGTATTTTATGCTTCTTGGTGCAATTGTGAATGGGATCAGTTTCTTTATTTGTCTTTCTGTTGCTTCATTGTTAGTGTATAAGAATGCAACTGATTTCTGTACATTGATTTTGTATCCTGCAACTTTGCTGAATTCATGTATCAGTTCTAGCAGACTTTTGGTGGAGTCTATCGGATTTTCCATGTATAATATCATGTCATCTGCAAAAAGTGAAAGCTTGACTTCATCTTTGCCAAATTGATGCCTTTGATTCCCTTTGTTGTCTGATTGCTGATGCTGGAAATTCCAACACTATGTTAAACAACAGCGGTGAGAGTGGGCATCCCTGTCGTGTTCCTGATCTCAGGGATAAAGCTCTCAGTTTTTCCCCATTGAGGATGATGTTAGCTGTGGGCTTTTCATAAGTGGCTTTTATGATGTTTAAGTATGTTCCTTCTATCCCGACTTTCTCAAGGGTTTTTATTAAGAAACGCTGCTGGATTTTGTCAAAGGCCTTTTCTGCATTGATTGACAGGATCAAATGGTTCTTATCTTTTCTTTTATTAATGTGATGTATCATGTTGATTGATTTGCCAATGTTGAACCAGCCCTGCATCCCAGGAATGAATCCCACTTGATCATGGTGAATAATTCTTTTTACATGCTGTTGAATTCGATTTGCTAATATCTTATTGAGAATTTTTGCATCCATATTCATCAGGGATATTGGCCTGTAGTTCTCTTTTTTTACTGGGTCTCTGTCTGGTTTAGGAATCAAAGGAATGCTGGCTTCATAGAATGACTCTGGAAGTTTTCCTTCCCTTTCTATTTTTTGGAATAGCTTGAGAAGGATAGGTATTATCTCTGCTTTAAACGTCTGGTAGAATTCCCTTGGGAAGCCATCTGGTCCTGGACTCTTATTTGTTGAGAGATTTTTGATAACTGATTCAATATCTTCGCTGGTTATGGGTCTGTTCAAGCTTTCTATTTCCTCTTGATTGAGTTTTGGAAGTGTGTGGGTGTTTAGGAATTTGTCCATTTCTTCCAGGTTGTCCAGTTTGTTGGCATATAATTTTTCATAGTATTCCCTGATAATTGCTTGTATGTCTGAGGGATTGGTTGTAATAATTCCATTTTCATTCATGATTTTATCTATTTGGGTCACCTCCCTTTTCTTTTTGAGAAGCCTGGCTAGAGGTTTATCAATTTTGTTTGTTTTTTCAAAAAACCAACTCTTGGTTTCGTTGATCTGCTCTACAGTTTTTTTTAGATTCTATATTGTTTATTACTGCTCTGATATTTATTATTTCTCTTCTTCTGCTGGGTTTAGGCTGTCTTTGCTGTTCTGCTTCTTTCCTTTAGGTGTGCATTAGATGTTGTATTTGGGATTTTTCTTGTTTCTTGAGATAGGCCTGGATTGCAGTGTATTTTCCTCTCAGGACTGCTTTCGCTGCATCCCAAAGCATTTGGATTGTTGTATTTTCATTTTCACTTGTTTCCATATATTTTTTAACTTCTTCTCTAATTGCCTGGTTGACCCACTCACTCTTTAGTAGGGTGTTCTTTAACCTCCATGCTTTTGGAGGTGTTCCAGACTTTTTCCTGTGGTTGTTTTCAAGCTTCATAGCATTGTGGTCTGAAAGTATGCATGGTATGATCTCAATTCTTGTATACTTATGAGGGGCTCTTTTGTGACCCAGTATGTGATCTACCTTCGAGAATGTTCCATGTGCACTCGAGAAGAAAGTATATTCTGTTGCTTTGGGATGCAAAGTTCTAAATATATCTGTCAAGTCCATCTGATCCAATGTCTCATTCAGGGTCCTTGTTTCTTTATTGACCGTGTGTCTAGATGATCTATCCATTTCTGTAAGTGGGGTATTAACGTCCCCTGCAATTACTACATTCTTATCAATAAGGTTGCTTATGTTTGTAATTGTTTTATAGATTTGGGGGCTCCGGTATTCGGTGCATAGACATTTATAATTGTTAGCTCTTTCAGATGGATAGACCCTGTAATTATTGTATAATGTCCTTCTTCATCTCTTGTTACATCCTTTTATTTTTATTTTTATTTATTTATTTTTTCAACATTTATTTATTTTTGGGACAGAGAGAGACAGAGCATGAACGGGGGGAGGGGCAGAGAGAGAGGGAGACACAGAATCGGAAACAGGCTCCAGGCTCTGAGCCATCAGCCCAGAGCCTGACTTGGGGCTCGAACTCACGGACCGCGAGATCGTGACCTGGCTGAAGTCGGACGCTTAACCGACTGCGCCACCCAGGCGCCCCACATCCTTTTATTTAAAGTCTAGTTTGTCTGATGTAACTATGGCTACTGCAGCTTTCTTTTGACTTCCAGTAGCATGATAAATATTTCTCCATCTCCTCACTTTCAGTCTGAAGATGTCCTCAGGTCTAAAATGAGTCTCTTGTAGACAGCAAATAGATGGGTCTTGTTTTTTTTATCCATTCTGATACCATATGTCTTTTGGTTGGCGCATTTAGTCCATTTACCTTCAGTGTTATTATAGAAAGATATGGGTTTAGAGTCATTATGATGTCTGTAGGTTTCATGCTTGTAGCGATGTCTCTGGTACTTTGTCTCACAGGATTCCCCTTAGGATCTCTTGTAGGGCTGGTTTAGTGGTGACGAATTCCTTCAGTTTTTGTTTGTTAGGGAAGGCCTTTATGTCTCCTTCTATTCTAAATGACAGACTTGCTGGATAAAGGATTCTCGGCTGCATATTTTTTTTTTTTCATCACATTGAAGGTATCCTGCCATTCCTTTCTGGCCTGCCAAGTCTCAGTAGAGAGATCAGTCACGAGTCTTATAGGTCTCCCTTTATATGTTAGAATGTGTTTATCCCTAGCTGATATAGCTGATATAATTGACAAGAGCAATAATTAGAAAGGTAAAAATAGCATAATTTATATTTGCAGGATACCTCTTTTTTATTTTACTTTTATTTTATTTTATTTTATTTTATTTTAAATTCCAGTATAGTTAACATAGTGTTATATTAGTTTCAGGTGTACAATATAGTGATTCAGGAATTCTGTACATCCCCCGATGCTCATCATGACAAGTTCATTCCTTAATCCCCATCACATACTTTACCCACCCACATCCCCTTTGGAAACCATTAATTTGTTCTATATAGTTAAGAGTCTTGTGTTTTGATTTGTCTCTCTCTTTCTTTCTCTCTTTTTCTCTTTTCTCATTTTTGTTTCTTAAATTCCACATATGAATGAAATCAGATGATATTTGTCTTTCTCTAATTTATTTTGCTTAGTATTATACTCTCTAGCTTCATCCATGTTGTTGCAAATGGTAAAATTTCATTCTTTTTTTATGAATTATTATGAATAATATTCTATAATATGAATATATTATATTCATATC
>NW_024412394.1:53509299-53529038 GCF_014898765.1 Herpailurus yagouaroundi | reverse complement strand
ATCTATAATATGAATATATTATGAATAATGTTCTATATATACACACACACATTCCATTTTCTTTATCCATTCATCTGCAGATGGACACGGCTGCTTCCATAATTTGGCTATTATAAATAATGTTGCTAGAAATATAGTGGTGTGTGTATACCCTTGAATTAGTATTTTCATATTTTTTTTAGTAAATGCCCGGTAGTACAATGACTGGATCATAGGGTAGTTCTATTTTTAATTTTTTGAGGAAGCTCCATCTTGTTTTCCACAGTAGCTGCACCAGTTTGCATTCCCACCAACAGTGCAAGATGGTTCCTTTTTCTCCACATCCTCATTAACACTGGTTCCTTCTTGTGTTTTTTATTTTAGCCATTCTGCCAGGTGTGAGGTGCCATCTCCTTGTGCTTTTGGTTTGTATTTCCCTGTGACATTAAGCATCTTTTCTTGTCTCTCGGCCATTCATACGTCTTCTTTGGAGAAACATCTGTTCACATCTTCTGCCCATTTTTAATTAGGTAATTTGTGGGGTTTTTTTGGTGTTGAGTTTTTTAAGTTATTTATATATTTTGTATACTCTTTATGACTTTGACACTTTTGAAGAGTACAAATCAGATAGTAAGGTCTACCTCAATTGGGATCTGTCTGACATTTTCCCATACTTAAACTGGAGTTATGAATTTGCAAGAAAATTTTTACAAAGTTGAAATGCCTTCATTGCATCATATCTCAGGATACATGATATTAACATGCCTTACTAAAAATGTTGCTTTAATCATTTGATCCACGTAGTGTCCAGCAAGCTTCTTGTAAAGTTTCTATTTTCCCTTCCCGTAATGCATCTTAAAGTTTACTCTACTAATCTTGTCTACAGCAACTATTGCTTTGCTATTATTGGTGATTTTCTAATTCCTTTATCCCTTTTACATTTATTATTTGGAATTCTTCTGTAAGAAAGATAATGTCTTTCTTTTTGTTTCTTTCTTTTCTTTCTTTCTTTCTTTCTTTCTTTCTTTCTTTCTTTCTTTCTTTTAGTATTAGTTATATCAGTATGGACTCATAGGTATTTATTTGATTTCTTTGGGTTATAATCTAATACTTTCATTATTTGTTGCCTATATTATGCCAACTTTGATGATTGGGAGCTCTTTCAGGATAATACCTTGGTCCCAATATCTTTTCCACATGCTCCCATACTTTACTGTTTTATTGTTATTTGTGTGTGTGTGTGTGTGTTCATGTGTGTGTTTAAGCACTTCCTTACTTTATGGAACAATAAATATTTGACCTGTTTTTGATTGGTCATGAAGCATTTATGCAAACACAGCTGAAAGTATTAGCTACAGAGCAAAACATGGTATTGTGTAGCAACATTGCATCCAGCAAGTTAAGATCCTTTTTCTGAGCTAATATTGCAGAAACACTCTCATTTATAATGATTGTTATGGTAATAAAAATATTTGGTGTGTCACATTACAGTTGGAAAATATTATCTCTGATTCCTCTTGGAATATCTTTACTTTGATGGGCATATTATTGTTAAAGATTATAAGGAGATTTTAGGACTATTAGGATATTAGGAACTATGGAGTTTTAAATCCTCAAAATAGGATACAAAACCATTTCTCAATGGCAAACTTTCTCCTTTTTCTAATGTGCACGGTGAGTGGTAATATTATCTCTATTTATATAGAGATAATTTATATACACCAAATTAGAAGGACCTTTGCAAGAAAACAGTGGTCATATCTTATAAGGATGCTTCTCAGGCTTTGGGGAACTACACAGTAAAAATATTTATTGAGTTTTAAGAGGGAAAAATGTAGTTAGTCTATTTAGTGCAATAATAGATTTCTTGATAAATTTCTGTAAGTTAAACAGTATTATCAGGTACTTCCTGTGAGGTACCATCAGCAACATACATCACAGAAAACATGTCATTCTCTGTAACTGATGTAGTTCTCTCATAGGTACAAGGATCATTGTAATGCCGTTTTATCCCTTTAAAAATTTTAAACATGACAGTTTTGTTTTTCCCAAAAACTAATTGCTGAATAATATCACTATTAAATATATATTTTTAGAGATAATATTATTAACTATGGTTCAGTCAGAAACAAAAGTTAATTTTTGTAGATGAATCTTACCATAAATGCTGCTGGTATTATTTTGGTAGAATACCTTGTAATTTCCCCAATTTTCTTTGGGAATAGGGATATATCCAAAAGTTAATTAAAGTTTCTATTCAGTTATATATACACTCTTATTAAATCTAAAAAAAAAAAACACCATCTAAATAAAGAGTTTATCCTAGAATTACCATAATTAGAAAAATAATAGTATAAATTATCAAATGAGTTAAAATACATGTAAGTAGCGCTATTTAAAGATACCAATCTTGGGGCACCTGGGTGGCACAGTCGGTTGAGTGTCCAACTTTGCTCAGGTCATGATCTCACAGTTTGTGGGTTCGATCCCCATGTTGGCTCTGTGCTGACAGCTTAGAGCCTAGAACCTGCTGCGGATTCTGTGTCTCCTTTCTGTGCCTCTCCCCTGCTCACTCTCTGTCTCTGTATCTGTCTCTCTCAAAAATAAATAAACATTAAAAATATAAACAAAGATATTGATCTTGGCTAGTTATTCTCAAGTAAAGCTACTTTATATTGTTTATGGTACTGAAATTTTGTTGAGAGTTTTTTTCTGCTAGTCTGATACAAATACTGTCTTGCACACACACATGCACACACACTTAGAGATATTTATTATTTATATTAAAATGTATTGGTTTATTATTGAGATTGATATTCTGAGATTCATTACAAGGAATTGCCTTATGTGATTATGGGGGGTACCTAAGCAAACCCAAAATCAGTAGAGCAGGTAGTCAGGAGGGGAGGTTGTAAGTAGGAAGGCATTCCACTGGCACAAGACCAGAGGTATTATCCACAGATGGAATTTCTTCTTCCTTGGGAAAGCACACCCTTTTAAGGCTTTCCAAGGGAGTAAGGAAGATCCACTCCAATAATCTAGAATGATTCCTCTTACAAAAGTTAAACTGTTTAGGACTTTAATTGAATCAGAAAAACTCTTTCCCAGCAATACACAAATATGAGATTGAAAGACTAGGGACTGTAGCCTAGCAAGTTTAACATATCAAAAAAGCTATCATAGCCATAATTCAACCTCCCCTTCTCTTACATTCTTTTTAATTTAATTATAGCAGTAGCAACAAAGAAAAACATAACCTGAATATTTAAAACAGTATTTTTCTTCCCTCAAAATCACTGATTTTTTTCTTAAATTATATGAGCATATATTCTCTTCTTACCATTCAGCATTGCAAGTAGAGTTATAATTAGGAGATACATAAAAAGGTGGGATTTCTCAAAGTGATACTAGTTTTGAGCATCAAGACCCCGTGTTTAATGTAAAGTCTTAATGTATTACAAAGGAAAGTTATAAGGAGTGATGCAGAAACATTGCCAGTGGGGTCAGAAGTAGAAACATTTAGCCATTAAAGTTCAAGACTCTAAATAATATAAAAATATTTGGAAATTTATATGGTATGATATACAGTATGATATACTGTATGATATATATGTATATGTATATACATATACAGTATATGTATACTGTATACTGTATGATATATACAGTATGATATGGAAAGTGTTTCCTTATTAAACTTCAGTGTATTACACTTTATTTATAATTTATTTTCTGTGACAGCACTGCAAATGTCTAAGAATCTTACAGAGGATCAGAAATGCAATATTTAGGGGCACCTGGGTGGCTCAGTTGGTTAAGTGTCCGACTTTGGCTCAGGTCATGATCTCACAGTTTGTATGTTTGAGTCCCGCATCAGGCTCTGTCCTGACAGCTCAGAGTCTGGAGCCTGCTTCACATTCTGTGTCTCCCTGTCTCTTGGCTCCTTCCCTGCTCATGCTCTGTCTCTCTCTGTCTCTCAATAGTAAATAAATGTTAAAAAAAATTAAAAAAAAAGAAATACAATATTTAGGACATACAAACATGTGTCTTTGATTTCCCAAGGTCTAAATCTAAGCATGATTAAGACTTTTTTAACTCATTGTTTTGTGTTGTTTTGTTTTGTTTTTATTAAATTTGCATTACTCCTAAAGTCTGATTGAGACAGCACTTTAACATATTGTTTTTTTTTTTTTTCAACGTTTATTTATTTTTGGGATAG
Organism: Herpailurus yagouaroundi; assembly: GCF_014898765.1. Taxonomy (NCBI): domain Eukaryota; kingdom Metazoa; phylum Chordata; class Mammalia; order Carnivora; family Felidae; genus Herpailurus; species Herpailurus yagouaroundi. The sequence continues at coordinate 53,524,840 of NW_024412394.1, read as the reverse complement.
AGAGAGACAGAGCATGAAGGGGGAGGGGCAGAGAGAGAGGGAGACACAGAATCGGAAACAGGCTCCAGGCTCTGAGCCATCAGCCCAGAGCCTGACGCGGGGCTCGAACTCATGGACCGCGAGATCGTGACCTGGCTGAAGTCGGACGCTTAACCGACTGCGCCACCCAGGCACCCCAAACATATTGTTTTTTAAAGAGAGTAGGACAAATTTTATACTTACTTGAAAACAGAATACCTGAAACAAATCATGGGCAGAGGTGCAGGCCAAAACTTCGGTTATTTCCCCTTTAACATTTTGAAGGCTACTTTCCAGGGAACCTTCCAACCAGGGAGCTTTAGTTCTTTCATTTTTCCCTCAAATACCTTAGATGACATTCTTCTGGTTCTCTATTATCCGCTCCAACTTCCTGACCAAAGGTTAATCTGTATAGGTAAGTAGAGGAAAAGGCTCAATTAGAGACCAAATTTACATCTTTTCTTGAAGTTTCCTCTTATTAACACCTAACCCTAAATTATCTGCATCATGAATACCTGAAGTGCTTGTTAAAAATCTAATTTCCTAGGCTCCAGCCCAGAAGCAGAATTACCACAGTGGGACCAAGGAAATCAACATGATAGAACACCCCTGAGTATTCTCCTGTGCACTTTATTTTGAGAACAACTACTTTTAGGTAAACTATTTGTAACATAGGACTTCAAATATTTAAACTTTTAGGAAATACTTCTTTTTCTGTAGTGCATTTTGTACTATTCTTTAGGAGAACAATAAGAAACTAATCATTTAAAAGTACGTATCAACTAGTTTAGATCATTCGAATGAATCACCCTGAGAAGGCTTCCTACTTCCCCTGTCAATTGAACAACTTATTTAAGGAGCTCTGTCAGATACAATCCGCTTTACTTCACTTTGTCCCCTGCTGATACCGTTTTACAGGGGACTGCCAACACGCTGAGTGCCTGAGGGATCTAAACTCAGATTACAAAAGCAAACCCTGAATGCATGCTCTCTGGAAGGTAGACTTCTAGCAGCTACAATACCAAGTGTTTAGGAGTGTGTCAAATAACAGTGACACCCCCTTGCAACTGTTTCCCTTTATGAGATATTTTTCATGCTGATCCTCAAGAAAAGATTCTCATGGACAGATTTCTAGTATCAAGAACTTACTAGAGATCATAGCACAAAGTCATGCTCCATACACATTCTGTAGCCAAAATTCCAAGTCTGGAATTTTGAGAGATGAGAGGATAATTAAATCATACGCATTCTGTAGCCAAAATTCCAAGTCTGGAATTTTGAGAGATGAGAGGATAATTAAATCAAGTCTTCTCCCAACCCACCCACCCCCACAAATAATTGTTTCACTTTATTCTTGCTAAAGATCCTTTGAGCAATATTACAATGCTATTTCTATAAGTTCAGAGCGAGATCTATCCCTCACATGGAGATAAATGTCCAAGCTCTTTTCCTAGTATGTCAGGAATTTAAGAAACTTGTTTTCTTGCTCTTTGAAGACTGCAGCCAACTAACATGCTAACAAAATACAATACAGCAGGCTGAGAAGTCTATTCAGAAACCTATCAATTGAACTGTAATTTTAAAATCATATGTAACTGAATTTTAAAATTCGTAGATACCCGCTGCCTGCTTGTAAAACAGACATGGTGAACTCCATTAGAAACTGTCAATAGCCAGACCTTTCTTCCCGTTCCACTACTGAACTCAAATCTTAGAAGCTTATCCCTGGAATATTTGCATAGTCCCATCAAAGCCATTCAGTCTATAGTACTCAAAGTAATTCAGACAAACTTATTTCTAATTAGGAAAGATGCGTAGCAAACAAAACAAAACAAACAAGGAGGTCTTCATTCCTGCCAGCTTAAAAGAGAGTCTTTTCATCACCGGCTCATATGCAAGCCTTTTAATTTTTTACTTTGAATTTTTCAGAGAGCTTACATACTCCCTCTGCATTAACTACTACTGTTAAACAGATCCAATATTCGATTAAATTCAATACTCTTCAAGACACAAAGGCAGACATAAAAATTTAAAAATATGCCCTCAAGGAACTTATTCCTAAAATTGTGTGAAGGAGGACAAAGTAATTATGAAAATGATGTAATGGCATATTTTAGGTGTCTCAAAAGAAAGGGGAAAGTACCATTGAGGTTCAAAGCCAGACTTTTTTGAGTCTAAATTCTCAGAGGTGACCCTGACCTCCTCCAGGTAACAAGGGAGCTACTAACTTGGAAAATAGTAAATGCATGGAATGCTTAAGTTTACAATAAAGAAGGACATGTTAACATACTGATTTTAACATATTGATACCAAGCCATAGCACATCAATTTTGAAAATACTGCCTCTGTTGGAATTTGGTAAAGCAACTTAGCCTCTTAAGTTATGGAGGCAGCACAGTCCAGAGTTTAGGAGGATGTGAAGTAGCATAAACCACGGTACTGCTACAAGTTACCTAAGGTAATAACTATGTGACCTTGAGCTAATTACTTTTCTTCAGACCCTCAGTTTCCACATTATTAAAAGGGTGAAACAATAGTACCTAGGCTTGTTTCGATTGCCTAGTACACAAATAAGTGTGTGCACACACATGGTCTTTAGGAATCTTGGAGTTTGCCATCCTAAATACTTCGTGAGCATTAGCCACTCTGAGTTTGTCATCAGGAAAAACTCTTAATCTCAAAGCAAAGAAGTATTGGGACAAGAATCTATTTTTGCCCTTGGCTGAGTGACAAATCCAAATATTATACACTTGTAAGTAATGTAGAGGAGTAAGATGGGCCACAAATAAATATGTTTATTTCTATTTTTGAAATCTAGAGTCTGTGGTTCTTCTTTTATTTTCCTTTTTGACAAAGACATAGGTACAGATAATATTTCTATAGTATAAGGAGAGCAGCAGAATGAGGACAACAATGAATGGCAAATGTCACTCTTCTGTGATGTCAGGAGGATGAAAAACAATTGTGGAAATTGTTGATTTGGGTAGTTTATGCCCCTTCTAGAAAGAATAGATGTTACTCAGATCTTGACAACCCTTGTCATGTAGAATTTCAGATATGATGTTAGTAGATTTCTCAAAAGAAATTGGAAATCTTGATTTCTTAAAAATAAAATCTACTGGTTGAAATGTAAAGTTGAAACAAAACAACAAAAAATTCCATTCACACTTATTCTGCCGAAGAAACTGTGCTTGTGAAATTGCTCATATAACCTCCATCTTATTGTTCTATTTGATATAACCATAAATATGTGTGTTCCTCTCTTGTCTATTTATATTACCAGTGAAGGGAATTGGCAGTAGGCAACCCCTGAGACTTTTTTTTTTTACTGCCAAATTCCTGCCATTTTTTCCTCTCAGCATCCCAATAGAAATCAGAGGAGCAATGTTATTACGTTTGGCATCATCAGTGAAAAACTGGACACTATTTATAATTTAGCCTAATAATTCTAAACCATGTCTCATATTAAAACAACTCAAGTTTTCTGATTGAATTAGTTACAAGTCGGTCCAGGGCATCATTGTTATTTTAAAGCTTTCTGGGAAATTCTAACACAGAGACAGAGCTTCAATAACTGCTCTAGTTTGGACTTATCTTTTCACACATAAGGAAATTGAAGACATCAGGAAATGATATACTTAAATAGTTTCATAGACTAATTACAAATTATGCCTGACATGTGCCCTAAGTGCTAGTGTTATGTATAGCTGCTGAAGTGGTCACTGTTAGTCTTTCCGAACATTGTGGATTTGTTTTCTACTATAGGCAATTTAGCTTATATAAGAGACCAAAGCAAAGCAACTACTGGGGTCAAGGACTTTATCTTTTATTATCTCAGAACCAAAATTTCAACTCATAGATTCCATTTGAGGCTGTAAACAATGGTTCTGTAATGTCAGGTGAAACACTGACATGCTTATAAAATCACCACAAAGTACAGTTTCTCTTGGATGACACCTATAGTGGTCCCGTTGAATCAAGTTTTGTATTTAAAGTGCTGCATTTCTTATTTAATGTGACAAGTGGTTGAGACTATTAATTTTCTTTTCAGCAGACTCATAAGAGGAAAAATAAAAGCATGGTCTCACTAGAAGGAAATATATAACACCAATATGTAATCCATACTCCTCAAGGACCACAAATTTGCATAGGCACTTAGAATAGTACCTCACACTAAATATATGTTGTAATTACACTTACATTATTATCTCTAGAATTCTCTCATATACAGAGAGTATTTTAGAATAGTTCATACAGGGAGTGTATTTTATTATTTGATAATGTTTTATATGAGTTTGGAGCAGAGTTAAGCAAAGTGGTTTTTTTTTTTCTTTTTTTGTAAATGGCCAGATAGTAAATATTTTAGGCTTTGCAAGTATTTAACTCTACCATTGTAGTGGGAAAGCAGCTGTAGAGAAAATGTAAATAAATGGGCATGCTGTGTCCCAATAAAACTTTATTTATAAAAGCAGGCTTCAGGCTGCAGGTTGGAGTAGACCCATGGATCATAATTTGCCAACTTCTGCTATAGTGGGTAATAATAAATGACACCCAATTTTTGAATATTGATCTAGTTATAAGTGTGTATGCTTCCATAACTACAGAAATCCCCATTTAACTCAATATTAAAATAAATCTAGGCAATATACATACTTAGTTAAGTAGAATGATCAAATCAAATATATTTAAAGCATTTGATGAGTTGTAGGAATAGTGGTAGAGAAGCTAAAATCTATAAGAAGTTGCAAAAATATATTCTTTTCTGTGATAATTTACATACTGTTTGAAAAAGAAGATCTAACCTAGGATTTTTTATTCTTATGACTCAAATTAGACAAAAATTTTTGAAAACAGGCATATTGTACTACAATGGGTACTCACTAAAATCATCTTATTTCTCTTGATCCTTACCCTGGTTATTTGTTTGATCAATTTCTAATAAGATTTGATTGAGACTGGGATTCATACTTCATCAGTTTCTCAATTTTAAAATGAGACATTAATCCTTTTGCAAATTCTACCATTTCTACCTTTACTGGGTAATAAATGCCACCACATGTACACCTGTCTACATAGTCCCCTACTGAGTAGATGCAACAGCTGCTGGTAAACATTGCTTAGGACCTTGCTACTCAAACTGATTCATGGGCCAATAGTATTTATATCACCTGGGTTATTATTAGAAAAGCAGAATACTGAATCAGAATCATATGTGTATGCATTAAAGTTCAAAAACCACCACTTAGGACACATACAAATTATGCTTTTAAGTGACTCAGTTGAAATTGGAGATGACTTTATGATCTTATAATGTTTATTTTAATTAGAAATTTACCCTAAGGGTGCCCTAAACAGTAGGGACTGAAACCTTGCCTAGGACTGCAAAACAAATCCAACCAAATGGGGAAAATGTCCTTTAGCCAAGGAAATCAGAGTATACAATTGAAAATGTTTACTTTTCAACTGACACCTCTTATATCCTATTGAGAGAATCATTATACTCATATAGTTATTACGTGGTAAGTTGGCCCAAGGGTTTTCATTACTATTTTTTATGCTAACACCTGGAATATAACTATTCCAGAGGTGTAAACTGCCCAATGATAGGAATGTTGACCATAGATCACTGGAATGGAATATGGAGGCCACATTTATAAGACACTAGAGAATCCATTATTTTCACTTTAATAGTCAATTCAACAACACTTCCATCTTAGAGGATAAGGAAGGGAGAGTTAGCTCTCCTTTTGGAACCTCTGACAGCATTTTAGTATATTATTCCCCAGAGTATATTGCTTTGGTCCTGACCCATATTTCCATTGAATTACACCTTGACATTAGGAGTAGACCAGAGGTCCCCAGAACAGATGGTTGTACACTTTCCCGATAGGTGTACAAAGTAGTCTGTGGGGAGAAGAATGGCAATATTGAAATTTTATTTCAAATTTTAGTTTCCTCATACTTCACTTCAAATTCTGTACTACTTACTAATATAAGTGTCCATTAATAATGAAGTTAATATTAAATACTCATATATTAGAGATGCAGATTCACTCGTTTTACTTAGAGTAGTATATATTCAAAACATGGAAGCCTTTAGAGTAGAAAACCAGGAAAGCTCCAAAATGATTATCTATCAGAATTATTTTTAATTTTTCAATCTGTATATATACTATGGATATTAGAATAAATTTAAAAGACATTTCTTAACAAAATTGATGAATATTTTGTTATTTTATTATTTCAATTAGTAATCTATATTTTAGGAGAGCATTATTTTCTTATATAATGTATAGAGAACCATAGACATTATATGGTACAAGAAACTGGATTCATAATTTTTTACAATAAAATACCAAAAGATCATTATTTCCATGAGCAGCCAAGTCAACATATAACTCTTAAATGATTAAAGTGTAGTCATTTTCACACACAAAGAAAACTTATATTTTGACTCACTTTGGCTTCTATTATTCTGACTATATGCTTCCTTTTTATTACTTGTTAACTCTACATAGTAGTCTTCAATTTATTTTTCCTACATTTCTATCCTGGCTGTCAGTTTCAGATGTATAGTGAGTAGCTTTAAAAACAGTTTCTACCTCAACTCTCCTAACTGCTATAAATGTTGAACTACTTGCCAAACTGAAGTCTGCCATTGCCTTAAATCTGTACCTTCTGAATAGTTAACAGGATCCCCTATTTTTAATGTTTGAATATAACGGAAATACACCCAGATGCTTTTAAGTAAAACAAAAAAGTGCTACTTTGTGCTTTGAAGAACATGCCAGTCATGAAACATACTTCTGATCGATTTCAACTGACTACATCCTTATTGGTCTGTGTTTATAAGCATTAAAGATAACTTTTTCACCTTTCTTTATAATATTGAGATTGCTCTAGCAGAATGAAATGGATCAACAGTTCTGTTCAATACTTCTGTGTCAGTCCCAGAGACACATGCCTATGCTTGTCTTTTAAAACAGCGAAAGTATATACCACCTCATAAACTTTTATTTGTAAGAGCATTTGTAGTGTCAAAGTACATTAATAGGTTTTTAGAATTAAAAAAAAAAACTTTATTACAAAGTTTGACCAAGATTAAATAAAATGTAAATGAATTTTGGCTAACTAATGCTGCTTAAACACTATAAACACTGAAGGATCCCACTGAAACACTAAAGACCAGGATTGTACTGGCTGTTCACATAATTTTGAAACTTCTTAATGTAGCATAAATTACAATAAAGTCATGATAAGCATATTGGTATGAATTATTTTGGCTTCAATTTTCATTTTTTTCTTTATGCCCCTTGCTGCATTTTAGACTCTTAATTTGTTACCTAATTACCTATTAATATTAAGTATATATTACAGGTTAATGCTATATTGAAATACCTATATATGTATATTCATAAATGTAGTTTTATACAAATAAAACTCTATAGATTTGAATGGATTTTGTAAGATAATATTTAATTATTTCTAGATAAAGTAGCAACCTGGGAGTTGGAAAACCTTAGTTTGGATCCACTACTAATTAATGACATAACTTTGGGTATGAATGTCAATTAAATTTCTGGACTTTAGTTTCTTCATGCATCAAAAGTAGATGAAACCAGTTTTATGGATTTGCAGTATTTTCTGTATTGCAAAATAGATCATTTGAAATCTATAAAACTCTAATAAGAAGTGCCTTGTTACCAATAATGTCACAAAATGAGCAGTGTTTAAGTTTTAAGTCAACTAGGTCTTCCCATTGGGCCAATGCGAATTTAATTTCAGTGTGCATTGCATATGTGTGTATGTATGTGTCTGTATGCCATTAAAATTTATTTTTAAAATTTGAACTAGATTCTACCAATAGTTTCTATTCCCCCTCCCTGCCAGCCTACATATGTTAATAAAGTTTGTCAACATCTCACTTACCAAAGTGACACTATTTCATATGTCTTCTATGAGCTAAAGAAGGTATTATTCAATATGTAAGCATTCAGAGACCTCAAAAAGACTCTACTAAAAGGAATTATTTTTTTCTTTATACTTTCCTTTAATTGACACTTAACATGAACAGTCTCTGCCTTAAAAACAAATACTAGTAAGTAAAATTCAAAAATAAAACTAAAAGTAATGGTTTTATAGCCATTATTGGAAGGATTATTTCTTTAAAAAAGAGTCATTTTAAATGAATATTTTCTTATATAGACAAAACCTACACTCTCATTTGTGGACATATTGAGGAAGTAATTCTTAGTAAAGAGAAACACAAGAATCCTAAGAAAGAATCTCTCAAAATATGTTCCTAAAATATTCCAAAAATATTCCAAATTTGCCACAGCACTCTCTTCATGTAAGACTTTAAATTTTAGTGAAGCAAAGAGTAAGATGAGAAAATAATAATATTGAGATTGTATATTTATTTGCTTAATAATGTCATCAATTTACATGAAATTACCTAACTAAACCAACACTGAAGATGTCTATAATTTGCCACAAGCCATTTTCCATTGACCCCTATAACAGCAGTAGCTCTTTCATAATATGCTGTGTGACATATGTAATGCTTCAGTAATGCTAATTGAGGGGGAAAAATTATTAATGGTAAACCCAGTAGAATCCCCAAATGGTAGATGTACTTGTACAATTCATGGTTAAGACATTGAAATAGAAGAATAATTTTATTTTGTTTTTTATAATTTAAGAGTGTCATAGCTATACTCAATAGCTAATGATCACTAGGAAATATCCATGTAGGTTTATTGCATTTTGGAAATTTGTGGATTGCTTTTGAGAAAAAATAAAGTGCAATTTTAAAATAATCATAAAATTGTCGAAAGTGTCCCACCTAATAGCTATAAATCTGTATGAACAATTTCTCATCTTTAACTATTATCAAAATAACAACTTGAGTACATTCATTTGAATAATTTGCTAATTTTCACCAAAAAAACAGTCCCAACTCGCCTGATGGTTTGCTGAGGTGTCTAGAAACATCCCTCAAAATGGTAGATGTTGAACATGTTGTCATAGGTTTTTTTATGCTTGTAGAGAGTAGGAAATTCAACTTCAGTCAGATAAACCTGTGCTTTGCATGAAGTCTATGATAAGCTGTGAAAATTGATTCATTTGTAGTAAAGGTCATTTGTGATATATTTTAAATAGTATTAGAGACTTAGTGCATACTTCTGCTCATACGACCTTGTGTGTGTGTGCGTGTGTGTGTGTGTGTGTGTGTGTGTACACATAAGTTTTATACTTTCAGGTTCTCATAAAATTATGGAAAAATATCTTGATTCAGGTTTTTTGTATGTGTTTTAATTTGGCAATTTTCAGCAAGTAGTATTACTTTTTCACTTTTCAGAGACCTGATAAGACATTAACTGAAATTTACCATGAAAAGTCCTGGGAATTCTTCAGTTGACCAATTTTTTTTTACCTATACTGAGCAGAGATATTTGAAATTGTTGATGCTAAATTCAATATTCATCCATTTTTCTATTTCACATTATGTTTCTCAAAGCTTACGAGTTATGTAGGGAAATCTGCTTGAAGACTTACATCTCTAAGTTAGAGTTAAAAAATCTAAGAAGAGGGGCGCCTGGGTGGCGCAGTCGGTTAAGCGTCCGACTTCAGCCAGGTCACGATCTCGCGGTCCGTGAGTTCGAGCCCCGCGTCAGGCTCTGGGCTGATGGCTCGGAGCCTGGAGCCTGTTTCCGATTCTGTGTCTCCCTCTTTCTCTGCCCCTCCCCCGTTCAAGCTCTGTCTCTCTCTGTCCCAAAAATAAATAAACGTTGAAAAAAAAAATTAAAAAAAAAATCTAAGAAGATAAGTTCTAATAAACAAAAGCTGTAAACTGTATTACAGGTAGCTCTTACAGTTTGTGTTCCCAACATGTCTAACTTACTGCAGTGCATTATGTTGTAGTTATAGGAACACAATTACTGGACCATGGCATGGTTTGTTTGGTGAGTTCAGCCATCTTATCTGTTTGAATTACTCCACAGTCACTCTAATCAATTCAGCTGTGATCAGTGGTTAAATATGGCTGGAAAAAAAATCAACCATGAAACAGTCAATTTAGAGACTGCCTAAAAAATACACATACACTGTGGGGAAAATAGATTCTAATGATAATAAAAAAAATTGAATAAAATAGCTGAAAATAAGTTGAGATGAAATAGAATTTATTTTAACACTTGAAATCCTCTAAATATTTTTGGGGATAAGGACCAGTTTCTCAAAATAATATGAACCTTTCTCTAATCCAACTGCCACTTGCTTTATGAATTTTTTTTGTAGAAATGATAATAAGTCATAATTTCTACAGAAATTTTCTCTAGAAATATCCTCTATTTACAGCATCTATTCACTCCATTTTTCATTCAGAGAGTAATGAAACACATAATCCTCTGCTAAGTTTGCTGTGGAAAATCCCATTGCATCTCAAAGCAGTAATCTTTCTAGTCAAAAGATAACATTTTTAAAGGTTGAATTGGACCCCTGTGTTTTCCTTAACTAGACACCTGAGAATGAAAAACACAACTGTCAAGATATCTCCTAGCTGGCATTACAGGCAACTTAATCCATTTACTTATTGGTATGATGTTCTGCTGGCAGCAGGCCAGAATATACTAATAAAACACTTGAATTCATTATTTAAATGCCTATATTTCTCCCCCAATCCCCAAAAAAGCATGTCCAGTGAAGTTTTAGGGTTTTTGAAGGAGAAAGTGAGCTAGTTTCTTAGAAACTGGTAAGTTAAGAAACATATTACAAATTAGATAATTGTAACTACAAACAAAATTTTAAAAAATCCTGAAATATGATAAACGTGTATCAATTATTTTTCAGAGTATATTTCAAATAGATGCCACATAATTAACTGAATTTCTGTAGAATCTAAGGACACACATTAAAATTAACAGACAAGTGACCAAATTTCAAAGAACTAGCTTCAGAAGTAGAAAGTTTATGGGACATCAGACTAAGATTGATATTGTCATTATAGAACCTCCCTGCACTTTAAAATCAGATAATATATGTGAAGACTAATTAATGGATGGTCCTTCATTTTGTAGAGCTATTCCTATAAAGTAGATGAGACTCTGAAGACTTAGCTAAACTTTCAAGATAGGATAGCTTTTCTTTTTTCTTTCCATCAGATGACTTTAGAATGAAAATCTCCATATGTGTATAGGTCTATGTATACACTTGTTTGAACACATTTATATTAATAAGTAATATATATATTATATGTGTTAAGAATCTTTTGTACTAAAGCAGTGACCTGCTGTCATCAGTTTTCTCAAGTACTATTCAGAAATTTGCTTTGGTTTCTAAAAAAATCAGTGAAGAAATGAGAAATGTTTCTTAAATAGTAGGGACTGACATTATAGTGATCTTTATTGAGCACCACCTGACATAACTAGATAAAAAAGAACAATGAACTGATCTTGCAGTAAGAACTGAAACAACTGAAAAATATTTACTGTTCCTATTAAAAATGAATTAACCCAAACAGACAGCCTTTTAATTGAAATCTTTATCACATTTCCTTCCTATTTAAATGCAAATGTAAATCCTTTACACACTAATAGAAATCAGAAACTAAAAAATGAACTACAACTTACATGATACAGTAACCTAAAATAAGTTCAGGTCGAATATAACATGAAACACTGAAGGTATTAAGGTGACTTTTACAGAATTCTATATAATGTCACTATTTTGAGAATTTCTAAAATAATTGCTTATTTCAAGCATTGTTTTACTTTTTATGCTAATTGATATTTAAAATATATTTTTCTAAACTTTCTTAGAAGAGTAGAAAATTATATTTTGGTCTTTAATAAATTGCTATCTACATCACTCTAAGGTACTACATTATAACACCTATTTTGCAAAGTGAAGTATTTATAAATGTTTATATTGTAAACAAGATTATTTAAGTTTAACCAGAACAATGCATACATTAGGTACTGTAACCATTAGCTGTGACCTAAGCACAATCTAAAAGAGAAAGAAAATTTGAAAACTCCTTCATGGCTCCTATTGCAAGGAAGGAGACCCAGCTTGGGTTGCATGGAATTGATGAATTGGGGGTTACATTCTGAACTAGTTCTAGTACTAGTTTTTGTTTTGTTTTGTTGTGTTTTTTTAACAGTCCAAATCTTTTTAATAACAAGGCAGGTTCTGGGGTTAGTTTTTGTAGCCTCCGCTGGCCCTGCGGCCTCTGGCGCGCTCGAACTTCCGGCCCTTGGATCGCATGTAGGGTTTGGTGTGGCTGTGTGGGGTCCCTGGGCCTTGCCGAAATACCTGTACACCTCTTGGCCCTTGCGCGGACTAGAGAGCAAGACGGTGCCACAGCCCTTGGGGGAGTCCAGGGCCAACTGGTCGAAGGTGAGGATCTTGCCTCCAGCTTTGACGATGTGGCTCCGGGCACGGCTGCTCACACGCAGCGCGCACACCTTCAGTTTGGGCACCTCCTGGACCCGCAAGTCATCGGTTATCATCCAGACAACCACAGCGGTTTTGTTTTCCCGGCCAGGCAGCTTCATCTTCCGGATCATCCGGGAAAGGGACAGAGGTGGCCGGTTGGTGCGACTCAGAACTAGTTCAGAATGTAACCAGTACTAAAATGTACTAGTACCAGAACCAGAACCAGAATGGTAACCAGTACCAGAATGTAACTAGTACCAGAACTGAACTAGTTTTGGTGTTGCAAAATGTTTGATCTAATTTATTTAACCCTTATGGACTTAATTTCTTAGTTATTCTAAAAGCTTTTTTTTCTAATCTTATATTTTAAGACCTATGAGAGCTGAAATTCTTATAAATATGTTTTGTTTTTTTTTTTTTTTGAACTCTAATGAAAGTTTATGTTTCTTAACTTACCTAAAGTAATCTGCTTCTGTAGGGAGGGAGCTGGAACTAAATGTCAATGGAAAAATAGATGTATGGTGTGTGTTTGTGTCTGTGTTTGTGTGTGTGTGTGTTTTCTCAGTCACAAGAAGTACAAAGTGATATAATCATTCCAAGGTATTCTCTTTATGTCCTTTCTGTGTTGTTTTTCCTATGTCCCTTACCCTACCTCATGTAGTTTTTTTGCTTTTATTCTCTCATTTTGGAGCACCATCTCCTCCAATAGCTTTTAGAGAAACTATATATGAAAGGTAAATTTTTTGAGATCTTGTATTTCTAAAAATATCACATTCTATCATCTCATTGATTATTTATCTGGGTATCTCTACAGAACCAAAAAAAAAATGTATATATAATAGACATTATCAAACAGATACAACAGGAAAAAGTGTAATGCCTAGATCTCCCTGTCCGCATTACCCAGCATCATGACCCATCAACTTTTCTGCTACACTGTGTCATATACTCACACTCCGTACCTTTCTTGGAGGGGAGAAGGAAAAGGACAGAACAACATTAAAGAAAGTTCCCCAAATCATGATGTCTATTGTATTTCAGTATGTATCCATACCAAATAAGAGCTATTTTTTTTTTAACCAGAACCAAGTGACAGTAACACAACCAGTAAGTTAAACATGAAAATAGTTAATAACTAGGTCATGTTTAGTCGCTCCCAACTCTCTCTTCTCTCTCTCTCTCTCTTTTTTAAGTTGGCTGATGAGAATAAATATCCAGGCAAAGAAGGTCCACATGATCCATATGCTGTATTTTTGTTCATATGTTTCTTAAGTTTCTTTTGATGTCTAACAATTTACTATGCCCGGCCTTGTATTGCTTTATTGAAACAATTGGCCATTTGTCTAGCAGAATTTTGTTGATTGTGTCTTACTGACATTAGCATGTCCTAACGTTCCACTATATCCTACCCTCTGAGATTGTTCTGAGAAAGTCAAAGAACTCTATATACTCTACTACATCACATTCCAAGGACATGGTAGAATTCCATTTTTCTTCAACTATTTTGCTGAAATCTTGGCTCCTTTAATTTGGAAACTGAAAGGTTTTCTTGAATATTCTGTTGGTGATTTCTTCTTTTCTATTTTCCCAATTCTGTCTTTTGGGAATTTCATGAATTTATGTTGGAAATTCTAGAGTGAGTCTCCATATTTCTTATAATTTCTATCTTATTTTCCATATCTGTGCCTTTGTGGTATATTTTCAAATAGGTGGTCTCAGCTCTTCTTTATCTTCTAATGAGTTTCTTTTTTTTTTAATTTTCCAGAACTCTTTCTTCTTCTTTTTTCTACTATGTTCTTTTTTCATGCATATAATACCTTCTCTTTTCTTTCTGAAAATATTAATGATTTTATTTTCTTAATTTTTTAATCATCTCTGATTTTTCCAAGGTTTTTTTTTGTTTGTTTGTTTGTTTGTTTGTTTGTTTTTAAATATATTCTGAGGCCTCCAGGGTGACTTAGTTGGTTGCGCTCAGGTCATGATCTCTCAATTCAAGCATTCAAGCCCTGCATCAGACTCTGTGCTGGCAACTCAGAGCCTGGAGCCTGCTTGGGATTCTGTGTCTCCCTCTCTCTCTGCCCCTCTCTGCTCACACTGTCTCTTCTTTCTCTCTTTCTGAAAAATGAATAAACATTAAAACAAAGTTTTTATAAATATATATATTCTGGCATTTATTATTTTTTATGTTAGAGGGATGCTATGTACACTTATTTATCTTTGATTTTCTTCTAAAGCTTCAAAAGAGCTTATTGTAAGCTTTTTGCCATCATTGGGGTCACCTTCGGGCTTCACTATAAGGTTATCTGCTTGGGCCATTTCATCTTAATATAGACATACAGTATTTATGTCTTCCCTATTAGGCTGTTCAGACTCTCCAGAGAAGGCTTTATCTGAGTACCCTAAAGGCAGTCTTTGAAGGAAGAAGGCTTGTATCTCTGCCTTAGTGTATAAATATTCACTTATTTGAATTTTATTAGGTATAAAATCCCTGCCCTCAACTCTCCCTAGTGTTCCCCTTTCTACTGTAGATCCTTTACTTTACAAAGAATAAGTCACCCGTCTTTTGCAGAGATTAGGAAGAGTCATTGCTGCAGGTCTCATTTCTGGGGGGAAGGCTCTGAGATTGGATTAGTGTTAAGAATGGGTATTAACGCAAACCCTTGGGTTCAATATCTATAGACAGGAGGAGAATAGGTATGATACAGTCCCACAGACAGACTCAGCTGACTCACTTAGCTATGAAACTAAAATAACTCTTCGGAATTGTCCCTATTCGGACTTAAAGAGCTAGACCTTTATCATCCTGCATTGATTAGCCATTAGTTGTAGGTCATTCTGAGTAGGGCTGAGATCTTGGATGATAAGGCCTTTTGAAGGGACTAACACCTGAAGTTTGTTTGCAGCACCACTCAGAGCAAAGAGGTATCAAGTCATTGAAGGGGACTCTGGGCTGTTCATTAGAATATCCAGCAGCACGGGCATTCACAAGAGCTTCATGGAGAGATAGAGCTACTACTACTACTAACTACTACTTCAACAAACTTTAATATAGTTCTGTTTTGTTTGTTTGTTTCTGTCTCCCCCC
>NW_024412394.1:53475837-53509199 GCF_014898765.1 Herpailurus yagouaroundi | reverse complement strand
CCCCCGCTTCAAGAAGCATCCAGTGCTACCAATCTCCACATCTTTTCATAGTTCTCTTGTGAAAATGGTGTTATTCAGTTTTTCCCACTACCAGTTTGGGATTCAGGTCCCTTGGATGTGCTATCAGTCATATGCATCTATCACCATTCCAGATTCCATAAAGTTAGTTGTTTTGTTTTTCCCTGTTTTCTTTATCCTTGTAGATATAAAACTTTCTGAAAATCCTTTTCTCTCTTTCCAGTGGAAAGCAAATATTAATGGGGTGTTCAGTATATCATCTTTACCCATATGTCCCTGGCCTCTCACTCTCAATATGTAAAGTGTTGTGCTTCCCTCTGCCTCACCTTTTGCTTATTTTTTTTTTTTCAAAAGTCTACTGTGTATTTTCATCATTGTATACAATTCTCTTTCCCTATACATAGAGGAATTAAGGGAAAATCATTTTTTTTCAATTATGTCAAAGTTTTATCTGTTTTTTTTTCAGTTTTCATCTAATAGTTTCTAATTATATCTTTATAAGTATTTTTCTACATATTAAAAATAAAGATATTTTTGCCCTCTCCACATAGCAAATTCTATTTTAAGCTATTTTATGGTAGTCATTGTAGCTGGGATAGAGAGATACTCTTCTTTCCCAACTTGGGCCACTCTACATTATTATTTTCTTATGATGGAATCTGAATAGAAACCAGTCCAGGTAGTTAGATAAAACTTCTCTTTCATAAAGAAATATGTGTGTAGTGTAAAGTTTGTAATTTTACAAATACATTTTAAAGAAGGAAGTAATGTTGACTTTCTTTAGCCCCTGTCCATATGTAATATCATAATATATCAGTATAAAATAAATGGCATTGTCATTTTTGCTCAAAATTTTACCTTCTTAAAATAATTACCTTCTTACATACTTTAGGCTTGCGGTGAATATTTTTAGATTACCCTTGATCTTGAAATTTATTTCTAAACATGTTTGAAGCCATTAATAAGTAAGGCTGTATAATATATATTCTGTAGTGAGTGGTTACATGCCTTGCCCTTTAAATAATTTCTCTATTGAGTTTGCCATTTCCTTCCTACATCTCAGTTTTGGGAAAAAAAAAAAATATATATATATATATAAATAAACATTTGGAAAAGAGAAATAATTCAGTTATCATAACACTAATGCTGCTGCTAAATGCTATGAAAAAGAACATTTGGGGGGCGCCTGGGTGGCGCAGTCGGTTAAGCGTCCGACTTCAGCCAGGTCACGATCTCGTGGTCCGTGAGTTCGAGCCCCGCGTCGGGCTGTGGGCTGATGGCTCAGAGCCTGGAGCCTGTTTCCGATTCTGTGTCTCCCTCTCTCTCTGCCCCTCGCCCGTTCATGCTCTGTCTCTCTCTGTCCCAAAAATAAATAAACGTTGAAAAAAAAATTAAAAAAAAAAAAGAACATTTGTCATTTGTCACAAAATAACAATGTTAGGATCTGTTTTAGTAATCCACAGACCATCGAAACAACCTAGTGCAGTTCTTGGGTTCACTTGCTCAGGTCAGTCTTGTGAATTAATGTATGCAGCACAAGTGCCTATGTGAAAAGATCGAACTACACCCGGTGATGGGAAGGCACTTCACTGATTATAATATTAAATATACCGGGTGAACTGTATATCACACAGGGTGGTACAAGCTGATATGTAGGATATACCTATATATAAGTAAGATAGAGCTGACATTTCTTTTTTTCCTTCCTGGAATCTGATAAATGCTGAATAAGCCTTTTATTTGATCTTCCTTTCATGCAAGCATCAGCTGTTCAGTATAGAGGGAGCTGATAGAAAAAAAAAAAAAATCAGACTCCATCCCCCACAACACTTGTCTCTAAAGGTTCCTTTCTAGTAAATGGCAGTCTATTAAGGTTCTTCCTAGACTTAATCAAAGTGTTGTACAGAAAGATCTGCCTCTGTGTGAACAGCTCTCTCGTCTCGTTGAGAGCCCAGGTCTCTAATTTTGTAGCTGGCCTAGTCCTGCGAAGCCCACAGTCTGCACAGTGTGTGGCTTCTCACTCCCTGTGGTTCTTAGTGGCAACAGGAAGTTGGGGGAGAGAGCGGCTGCAGAGCCAGGCCTGCAGGCAGGGATGCTGTCAAGATTGCCTTTCTCTCTTCTCCGCAAATAAGGGGCTAAATCCAATTGACACACACTGAGGTAAACAGGCAGTGACATATTTGTAGACAAATTGTCATACTGTAGATTATTCACAAAACAAATTGTTTTTGATTTGTACTCATAGATTGGGGGGAGAAAAGTCTGCCAGCACTAACAGCTGCTCCCTTTTCGAGGGAAACAAGCATTTAATGAAAAAGTTAATTTAAAAAATAATGTTCTACTGTTGCTAAAATTCCTTAGGGGAAATGTTTAACACTGCTCAAAACTAAAGGAAAAGGTACTGTTTCAAGTCCTTGTAGAAATATCCTAGTTTCCCTAGGGAATGTAATAGGTCTGTAGTTAAGTTCTTGGAATCATTTGGACTTCTTTGTGGCGAGAATATTTTTAAGTAGTAATAAAATAATATTTCAAATAAATGTCCAAATATTTTTCCTATGGTTCTTTTCTCATTTATCAAGCATTTAATAGTTTCTTTACAGTAAGATTTGATCTTAAAAAATTTATGTCATCCTCGTAGGGAGTCTGTTTTGCTAATCAAGATACAAACATGTATTCCCTTGTGGATTTCTAGAATCACCTGTGAGGCACTGGTGAAACCACTCACAGGGAGAATTTACATGGATTCCACCACCATCTTTAAGAGAAGATCAGCCTTCACCAAGACAGTGACCCATTATGCTTGTTTCAGGTGCCAGTATCTACCTTTTATGGTATCCTCCTGTCTTCAGAAAATCAGTCTATATTGATATCATTGATTATAAACAACCTTTAGTGCCCTGTTCCCTAATCCCAGATCCTACTTCCTAATTCTACTACTTTTAGGCAGCTTCTTTATTCTACAATCCCCTCCTGGGTTTTCCCAAGGGAAATTCCAGTCCCTATGGTTTATTTCTGTTGGTTTGGCTTCAAGGCATCCACTAACTTATCTTAGGAATCATTTTGCAACTATTAACGGTTCATGGATGACAGTTAGAGGGTTACCTACAAGCAGTATGTGTGTAGGCTGAACATTTTACAATATAAACATTATTTACAGTGAAAAACAAACATATTTTGGTTAGTCTGACCTTGTCAGCACCCCTCTACTCATGCTCTACAGGCTGCCACCTAGCTTAATGTAATCTAGCACTTTATACAACTAATTTTGCCTCAGCATGCCTCTTCCCTTTTCTCGCTCATATTAAATTGAAAAAAAAAAATATCTCTGAGTTGTGAACATTATTTGGGTGTGATCAGACACCCCTGGAAAATATAGTTAATATTTTGTAACTTATGTCTCCTCTTCTAGCATTGCTATTTAAAATCCATCTTTTCTCAATTTCTCTTAATCCCATTTCCCTCTTTAATGGCATTATGACTAAACACTTTAATTTATCTATAATCATTGCTTTGTATAATTTATGTTACATAGTATTTGTTGTCTTGAATTATTTAATACTTTAAAACATTGAGGGTATATATCTCAGATAATGTTTTCCCCCTCAAGTAAGGAGCTTATATGCTGCTTAAAAGTATTTCAAATGTTAATTTCCTTCTACATTTCTTTTTATTATCTTCAGTATTTGATCCCAAATGCTTTATTCTCTGGCAAATAATTAAGAACATAATGTTTGTCAAAATATGTCAGAACCAGAGGGAGCCATGTAAAAAATTGAGGTTGTTATTTTTTATTTTTGACAGTGATTGCATTATTTCAAAAAAACAAAAAACAAAAAAAGACAAAAGTGGTATCGCTGTATTTCTGGTCTCTCCTGTTATATACTCTCATTTATTATTCCGCTATCAGACAGTAATCCTTCCTCTCAAAATATTTCAGTATTTTAAAGCCATTTTTATTTTCTATTAGAAAAGTATTTCAAGAGAAAAACTGTTACAATCATTCACTGCATGTATAATGACTTAAAGATTAATTCATGAAAAAAGCAACTCAGTGATAGGAACTTCTTTCTGTTCACTGCACCCAGGCCAGAGCACTGTCCCAACCTGCCCTAGAAGCTGATTCCACTGGCCTTTTCACCCCCCACCCCATGCCTGCCTACTAAGTGGTCCTAACTGCCATTTCTGAGGTAGAGAGGTGGTAGAAAGGAATCTCACAGTTTTCTCAGCAAATAAATCCTCTTTAACTTTTGGTTCTCCAAATGTGACTCAGTGCCAATATAATGACTGACATTGCTTGAAGAAGAAAAGAAAATGAATCAAGCAAAATTCTTGAGATGTGCATAGTCTAAGGAGAGAATCAGAAATGGAAGCACAAATAATTATGATGTCAACATGATAAATAGTTTTATACAATCTTTTGGGGGTGAGAATGTGGGGAAGGCTTCACCAAGAAGATGCCATTTAAAGAGTAGTATCGGATAGGAAGACCTCTATGTATTGCTTGAGCAAAGACTTGGTTATAAAAAAAGAACATGGTCTGTTCAAGTACAGAGTGGGAATTGATGGAATTTGGCGTATAGAAAGCATTGATATGTCTCAGAGAATGAGCTGAAGCCAAGCTAAGCTTCTTGCACAAGCTATACATGGAGTTTTTGGGAATTAAATTCTACAGAGTTTGAATTATATTATAATATAGATGATGGGGATGCAACCTTGCATTATCCAACTGGAATCAAGAAGAATTTGGAGAGGCGGTTTAGGATAATGTTTAAGTGTTGGGCTTTGAAATCAAACAGAGCTGGATTTGAGGAATGGCTCTATCACTTACTAGGTAATTGATTTAAACTTTTTAAGCCTCAATTTCTTATCTGCAAAATAATAATAATAATGATCATTATTACTAGTAGTAGTAGTAGTATTTACCTCACAGGGTCTTGTAGGAGTCAGAGATAATAATGTTAGAATCTAGTAATATTGTGTTTGAAATGTTAAGTTTTTAATAAATGATAACTATCATTCTTAATCTCCATAGATAAAAGTGCAGAACAGGGTCATTACATTGTAGAGCTGTTTTGTCATCAGCTAATTTTTCACTTAAGTTGGTTTTGTCTGCTGGTGTTAAAGGAGCAGCAGGTTAGCCAGGGGTGCAGGTCAGAACAGAAGGTGCATACACCTGCCCAGCCACTAAATGAATCTGTCTTTGTGGGACTGGTGTTGGCAAGCAGGCTCAGTAGCAAGAAATCGAGAAGTTGAAATGTTTCTATCTCAGGCTCTGCCCACTCTCTCACTCCTTATGCTCTATCACGTGCTCACTCACTCTTGCTCTCTCATTCTTAACCACTCACCTCCACTTAAAAAGTATCTAAAGTGAACTCATTTTCTAACCCCTACCCCACTTCTGCAACACTCAAACAACTCTGTTCAAATTAAGGAATTAAAATCAACAATACATATTTACCATTAAACCCTGTGTATTCTAATTCCAAATATCTCTCTCCCTAACTCTACTCCAGTCTTGAGCCACCAAGGCTCTTGTTTCGTTATTTCAATATATTACTAATCCTCTGTATCTTCTCTAATCTTTATAGAACTGGTAGAATTTTGTTGTTTTTTCATAGCACTGACATGATCATGTTGTTTTACTTTGTAATCTGACCCCGTCTAACTTTTTAGCCCCATTAGCATCTCTCCCCCACTTGGTTCCCTTCTGTCTAGGCCACAGTATATTCTCTGATTTACAGCAGTGTGTATTGATTTAAGAAGATAAACATTTGTGAATTTGAATCTCAGATCAACCATCACTATATAAGTATATAAAAATATTATTCTTCTCTGAACTTCAGTTATGGCGTATCTAAAATAGTGATAATAACTACATTGAAATAGTTTGTGATTATTACAAATATTATAAAGTACCTAGAAAAGTTTCTGGCATCTTGTATACTTCTATAATATAATATACTTCTATAATATCTTGTATACTTATATAATAATCACAGATATTATAGAATTAATAATGAAATAATAAGTGGTGCCCAAAATTACTAACTCAAATTTTTAGTACCTTTGCACCTATCTTTGTTTTGGGATGTCCTTTACCAGCATGGACAAATAATATAATTATACTTATAAGACTCACCTGACTGTGAATCATTCTCTTATTTCCTCAAGTAAATTAAACACTTTAGTCCACTGCTTCTTATTCTGCTATATGGAGTCATCTCTAGATGAGTGAAGAGTTCAAACAACTTAACCAGTCCCAAATTTGCCTAAATTATTTTAAAATAAATCAACATGTTTTGTTGCTCTTTGTATTATTAAAAACATAAAGTTTGAAAGTAAATTTTGGTAAGGTCCAAAGAAGATATGAAAATCACATTGTTCTATGGGTTACATCTTACCCAAGCATGGAGCCCACAGCTGTTGTCTCAGTTGCCCTGCTCAAGGAGGAAGCATTGTGTCTAGTCTTAATCTCATTCCTATCATACTCTAGCATTTCTTTGTTTTCTAAACAATTTTTACTGCTTGTAAGTTTATGGAGTGCAAAGGATTTTTTTTTAAATTTATGTATTTGCAGCATAGTTCCTCAACCAAATTGAAGTGGATAGACAGGAGACAACACTAAAAGCATAGCTTTAAAAAGGCATGTCAGGGAATTCTAAGAGGTAAAGGGTAGATGATACTCCAATAGGATCAGGGTCAGAGAGAGTAACATGGGAATGAGGAGTTTAGAAGAAAATTATATGATGAACCAGAGAGACTGGGTGATTAACAGTGCTCTCCAACATGGATTTGAGACCTAGGTATCCTAGGTATCCTAGGTCTCAAATCCTAGCTCTTCTGAGTGCTTCTGAGTTCTGTGATCTTGGAAAAGTTATTTAATTACTATGTGCTTTGGCTTCTTAAACTGCCCCAGCCACAGAAGTTTATAGTAGTAATGATATAAAATGATACATTTAGGGGCACCTGGGTGCTGAGGCAGTTAGTTAAGCATCTGACTCTTGATTTTGGTCAGTTCATGATCTCACTGTCATGGGATTGGGCTCTGTGCTGAGTGTGGAGTCTACTTGGGATTCTCTCTCTCTCCCTCTTTCTCACTCTCACTCTCAAATAAACATTAAAAATGATACATTTAAATTATTTATAGCAGTATTACATAAATGTTAGTCTCCTTGTGAAAGGTTAGTAGTAGCAAAATATTACTTAGAGAGCTATTGTTAAAAGTCTTAGAGAAATTAATCTTATAAAAAAAAATGGCTTAACAAAAGGAACAAAGCAAAGGCTCAGTCAATCATGAGAAGTAACTTTCCAAGGTCAGTGGTTTCAGATAAGAACAAGAAAAAAGCTCAGATGCTAATGAACGCTGGATCTAATCTGGGACAGGGCCAAGATTACATGCAGGGGTCTATAAAGGGAAAATTGTCAAATAGTACTTGGAATGAGAAGTGGAGGGATAAAGTGACAGGGCCCTAGAAGGGCCTTGGAAATATAGTCAGACTTTATATGCTTATTTAATTGGGGGTGCGGGTGGGGAATGATGCTCCTAAATTCAAGCAAACAACTTAGAAGTGAATGTTTAAAAATAATTTGATGTTAAAGTTGTCTGTTTTATCTCATTTAACATTATAAAATTACTTACTTTCTGTTTTCATCTTTTAGAAGTAAAAGATGAAATTCCAGCAGACTTGAAATATCTAGATGATTTAAATTGCTAAAAGGTACTGAACATTTAAATTATACATTCATGATAGTCAATATTCCACACCAGTCAGAGCATCTACATGAGGTCAACCTGGCCATAGAAGCCTTCAGGTTTTTGTTCCTTTATGACACCAGTCCGGATCATCTTTTGCCCTTTCACCTTCTCTCTCAGTTAGAGGCTATAACACCATACCTGATTATTTCCCATTTCTTCCTAATTGTGACCATCAGAATAAAACATTATAAAGTTATGTGCAAAGAGCCAGCTGAGTATTAAAACTATTCATGCTTGCCCACAGCCTTGTCAGAGAACTCTGAAAGACAGTGTGACCTCCCTCTCAGGGGTGGGAAGGATGAAGGTATCACCTACTCATGCTTTGTGCCATGGCCACCCAGATTTCCAGTGGCTTGGAGAAGCAAAGCAAAAGACAGAAGATGGGAGAAGGAGAGTAGCCACACAGCATTAGAGTGGCCAGACCCTTTTTCTTTCTGCACTGTAATAGTCACAGTAATTCAAAAGGGAGATTCATGTAAGGGATCAATTTCCAAAGTCATTGTTAAGGGGAGAGTTTGAGTTTACTGAAGGAGAGAGCAGTAGTGGGATAAGCAGTAAGAAAGTTAACTTCGTCCCAGTGACACTTCACATTTATTCCAGACAAATCTTCTCGGCAAAGTGGCAAATATAATTCATCTATAACTCAAAATGGCGCCCTTTTTTCTCCGCTTCAATAAAGTATATTGAATAATGCTAAAAAAAAAATACCTTGCTTTTATTATTTTCTAAAATTAAAACTTATTTAAAATATTTTCATTACATTTTTGTTTTGTAATTTAGGAAGTTTTAATTCTGTAAGTGAAGCACTTAATGACTTAGGGTGTCAAATCTAAAATTAACCATCTTTTCCCTGAGTACTTGAGAAGAGGTGAGTCAATGGAGTAGTTTATGAGTTGATAATGAAGTCCACACTTCAGAATTAATGAAAGAAAAGAAACTACTTACTGATCCATATTAGGCAGAGTTGTCCTAAAATAAGCAATAAAGCAGTGGCATAAGTGTAAAATGGACCAAAATAAGCTTTTTAATGCACACTGCTCATTCTCTGTTGTGTAATTTTTTTCATTGTTTCTATATCTTTATAATTGGATTAATCTTTTTTGACATTACTAAACATGCACTATCTTCATTTAAATTCTAAGTGTGGCATCTTGACACTTTCAGAGGACGCTTACGATGAAAGTCACATAAGTTAGCTAAACTAATTAATGTATATCAATTTTTCTTGATATCCTTCATTTCCCACCCCATCTCCTTGATGGTTAGTTATAGCATTAAAATATTGATGTTTCTTCATGGTTCGTATCCAAAGACATTTATGAACTTAATTTGCTTTTCACATTCTCATTTTAAAGGATTTATGGTAGGATGAAGTGGGAACACATGGTAACTTCCACCAGCCTGGAGTACCAGCTGGTGGTGCTTGGTTGTTAAATAATCACCCAGCTTTGCTTTTGTCATCTGGAGAAAGGAAGGATTAATAATACATTTAAAATGGGAATTTTAAAAATAATAATAATGAGCATAATGTCCTTGATAATAACTACAGAGGAGTGAGGTTAATCATCACTGAAAATTTTTCATCTTCTCTACAGATTGATTAAACTTATTAACAACCAAGAACAAATTTGCACAACAGTTTAGCCAGTGGACTAAAAAAAATACTAGTAGGAGGAGATGAGGTCATTAGAATGCAAGTTTAGAGTGACTCAGGACAGTGTACTGGAACACACCCACTTGAACTATATGCTGTGGGTATTTTTATAACCAATATAATTTCTTTTGTTATTGAATTCTGGCTTTCTTTCCTTGCTAGTATTTTTCCAGAGGTTATATTAGTTCAGATAAATAGTACCACAATTGTTTGAGTAAAACTTTACAAAGCATTTCCCAAAATACCCACACAAACTGATAAGAGCAATGCCATCAATATTCACTTTTACAAATAAGGCAGCCAAAGCACAGGGAAGTATTTCAGTAACAATTACAGTCAGTTAAAAAGCAGAGTCAAGATAGAATACCGTCTTCTGAAACAAACCTCTCTTCTCTGATAACACTGGCCTGTAGGGAATGGAGTTACAGACACGGATCAGTTACATATTAATTTCAAATTACCTATGATTTTTTTTCATTTCTCTTAAATGTAATGACCTTTATCTACGCTCCTTGTTTATCTATCCTATAAATCATTCTATTAATTAGCGTATGTGGTTGTCAGTTCACAATTAACAGACTGCTTTTTGTTTTTTCCCCTAGTCATGACAGTCATCTTTGGGTCTAGCCACATGATAGGCAGAGTTGCATTCTACCCTAAATGGTGCAGGACAGTGGTTCAGTTGGAATCAAGATAAAAACTTACCAATTTATTAAATGGGAGACATAATTTTCACTTAAAAACAGTCCTGTAAAGGCATTTTTACCCCAATTTCTACCTGTAACTGTAGAAGCAAATGAATACATAAAACAATAGAAGAGAATTCAGCACCACCAACAACAAAATTCTCTCCAATGAAAGGAGGAATAATTACAAACCCAAAATGTAAGGAATGATTGTTAAATCAGTGATATCAATCAAACTAAAGGAGGATTACCAGTAACCATACATCATAGTAGGAACAGGACTCTGGAAGTTACTGACCCAGATACTGAAAACAAAGAAGCAAGTATCAAAATGTATAAGGCACATCTAAACACAGGAATATTAGAAATATCAATATTTGTAAATGAGATTCAATTGTTTTGGGAAAGTGAATACACTCCTATTTAATCCAAAATATAAACTCCAGCCTCTTCCATATGCTATATAACTACTTGAAAGTTAAAAGAAAAAGAACAACTACTTGATAAATGCAAATCAAAACAAATAAGGATGTTAGTAATACAATATTAATGTAAATCATATAAAATGAAGCAAAGAGAACTTATAATGATAAACTACAAAAATCTACAATGAGAAATTATTAAGAAGTTTTATGTATGGATTGGAATTCATATAACAAAAGTTTCCATAAATACAAAAATAAATTTTTATAGGACACAAACCAATTATAAGAAACTTAAACTGGGTCTATTACTGCTTATGTAGACACGAACAAGTGAAGATACTGAGAATATTAATAACATCTAGAATACTATAAACTAATAAAGAGATATACAATTTTCTTTATCTCATGCTTGATCTTTTTACACACACACACACACACACACACACACACACACACACACCCCTTCATATATATTTCATGCCCTGAACATGAACAATGTGCTCTCATTTCTCATGCTCTTGAAACATAGAAACAGACCCTGACTTCAAGGAATTCTATAGAAAAAGAAATAGTATGTACCATATTCTCTGGCCATAATGAAATTAAATTACAAGTTAGTTACATTAACCCTAATGTAAGCTATGGTCTTTGGATGATAATGATGTGTCAAGTAAATTTAGTAATTGTAACAACTATACCAGTCCTTTGGGCTATAGTGATAAAGGAGTAGGCTGTGCATGTGTGGGGGTAGGAGTATATGGGAAATCTTTGTACCTTCTTTTCAATGGCGCTGTAAACCTAAAACTGCTTGAAAAAATAAAAGCTGTTAAAAATTAGTAACAAAATCCCAACCACCTTAAATTTACCAAAAATCAAACAAAAACAAGAATTTTTCTTTTAAAAAATTCCTATTGGCAGAATGAAAACAAATACCTAAGTTGCTTACTGTCTAAAAAGAAATGGAATGAAAACATTATGTATCAGTATCTGTGAGCACGGTTACAGAAGTTTTTAGATGAAGATCTATGCCCTAAACACTTTTATTTTCTAAATAAGAAATATTTAAAATAATAGACTTAAGTGTTGAAGTAAAAAATGATAGAGATGGTCAAAATAAATATAAGGAAAGATAGAAAAACTATAAACACATATGAAAATAGAAATAAATTATAAAAAGTATTTAATAAATACAAAATAATAAAGTAGTAAATCTTTGAAAACTTAAGAAAAAAAAGATGAGTGCTTATAAAACCACAGAATTAAAGATGAAAATGACAAAAGAAGAATAAAAGGACATTGAAATACTTACAAGATAATAATTTGTTAAATACTATTCAAATAACGTTGACACTCCTGGATGAAGCAAATGATATTCTGAAAAACTATACATTATCCATAATGTCCACTATAGAATAAAAAATTACTGGTTCATCAAAAGTGAACCCATACAACCATGAAAAAACACAATGTGGGAGGAGATACTTGCAATGCATATTATTAAAACTTTATAAAGTATTTACAAATCCACATGAAAAAGGCTGAAAATTTAATAGAGATATAGGTAAAAGACTTAAATAATACCTTTGTAAAGAGAATATCCTGATGAAGAGTTAACATATTGTTCAACATCATTAATCATCAGAGAAATACCCCTTTAAACTACAGTAAATTACAAACATGCACCAGATGACTATTTGTTGGCAAAGAGATAGGGCAACCCGAACTCTCATAAGCTGCTATTAGAAGTGTAAATGAGTACAACTACTTGCAAACACTGTCAGCATCTATTAAAGTTGAAGGTATGCAAATTGTACAAACCAGTAATTCCCTTCCTATGTATACACAAAACAGAAATAGGTAGGTATGTGCTCCCAAAGATATATACCAAAATATTCATAGCCACTTTATTCAAGATAAGCAAAAGCTAGAAACAACTTAAATGTCCATAAGCCATATCATATATAAATATATTGCAGTCAGTTCATGAAGTGAATAAGAATGATTAACTAATGCTTCTACACATGGTGAATAAAAAGGAAAAAAAAATAATTAACTGCTTCCAGCAAAATCTTGGATCAATCCCATAGAAAATAAGGATCCAAAAAAAAAAAAAAAAAAAAAAAGGCCAGACATTATATGATTTCAATTATATGAAGGCAAAAACTTTCTACAGTGATAGAAATCAGAATAGAGGTTACCTTTGGGGGTATAAAAGAATGAATGAAAGCAAAGAAAAAAAGAAGACAGTCGAAGTGTTGATAATGTTCCATGCATACATCTGAGTTATGCATATATTGTGTTTAACTTATAAACATGCTTCTAGTTGTAGCTTTTTTTCTTTATTTCAATGATTGCTTTTTCCAGAACAAAATTTAAAAGAATGCTTTTAAAACTTTAAGAAAAGATGAACATCCCAATAGAAGGATGGCTAAATTTATCATTACATAATTTTCAAAAGAAAATAAGCAAATGGCTCTTTCTGGATTAAGATTAATAGTGTAACATATAATTAATATTATAATAAGATACCATTTGTTCAGTACTGAAGATGAAGAATAATAGCATATCAAGGTTTTATGAGGTGGTGGTGAAATGACACTCTAATATATGGCTATTGACTATGTAAAATATCACAACATTTCTTAAAAACAATTTAGCAATTTACTGAAACCAAACAAAGAAAAACTTAAAATACCCATATTCTTGAACTAATTATTTAATTCTTAGCTTTTTTCCAAAGATCAATTCAAATAAAGAGGTTAGCATAAGATCTACAGAAGAGAAAAATCTAATGATAAACTATAAAAATAGATTATGACATATATGTATGATATGAATCTTATTTCTGGAGAAAAAATACATGTGTATCTGCTTACATCATACTGAAAAGGGCATATACCAAAATTATAATTATTACTAATTAATTTTCTATAGTTAGTATTAATTTGTGTCTTAAACAGAAAATAATTTTATCTAAAAGACATTTGTGCAGCCAGGTCTAAATATAAAAATATACAAGGGAATGGTGGGGATATATTTGAGCATGCACTTATCTTAGTTTGTATGGTATTGTTACTGTATAATTCCTGTGCTGAACTGGAGGATTTGGCACATGGAACACTGGCTAAGTTTCAGTCCCCACTCATCCTGTACACTGGGTATTCTTCTGCTGGACACAACCAGCACAGCCATCTTTGGTAGTCTCATTAGGTCTTTATGCCGATGCAAGTTCACCACATGAGTTTGTACTGGAATTCCGATGTTCTGAACAGCCAACACTTTTGCTAACTCAAAACTTCCATCAATCATAATTTATTATAACCTTGAACTCACTTCCAAATGTAGATTAAGCATTTTTCAACTCTCTGTGAGGGAGATCTCAGAGTAAAACCTATGAGACAACCTTGGGTACATTCCTTTAGTTAGTGACAGTTTCTTATCTCAGTCAAAAGAGCATTCAGATTATTTAGGAAGTCAGCTCTATTTTAATAAATGACTTTCAGTGGTCTAACTAGTCCTTGAGTTCATGTATGATGACTATGCCAACATACTCTGACTTCTATATACATTCCTTGTCATATTAGAAAGTAAAGAATGGAAATTAACACTTATTAATCACCAAGCTCATGTCAAGCACAATGCTGGACACCTCATTATGTAAAAATATTTCATTCCTATAATGACTCCTGAAAGGTGGGAAAAATCATTTTCTAATGAAGACAGAAAAATAAAACTCAGAAAGTTAGGAAACTTCAAAATGACAAAAAAATTGTATGTGGTGGAACTGTATTTGAACATTTATGCCTAACTCCAAAGATCCTGATCTAAATGTACTATACTGGATAAATCTATATGTGCTGAGAACCTAAAACTTCCATTGGGAGGCAGCACAGTATAATAATCAGGAACTTACACTGAGGAGTCAGACTACCCACCTTGGTCTGAATGCTAATTTCAGTATATTGGCTATATGACTTGAGTAAGGAAAGTTATTTAACATGTCTTAGCACTACTGTCTGGGTATAAAAGTAGTTTATACCCTGTTAGATTATTATAAGGATTAAATTAATTAATCTGATTATTGAAATTTATTAATGAAATGAATTTAGTGTCTCACACATAGTAAGCATTTAATAACTGTTAACTATACCTCCAATTTTGTTTCATCCTTCGTCTTATTATTATTAAATGTTCATTTTCAAGATGCGCAATACTCTGATTTATTTTAAAGAAGATGGAATTACCTTGTGATTTACTCTAAGACAGAGTGAATTCCCTGGAATTTAGAGGTCTAGCACATCTTTATATTTTACCGATTTTAATTTTATTGCTACAAATTAAAAAGATACCAGATGGTGATAACATTGATGTAATAAATTCTGTACTTTATATATATATGTATATATATATATGTATATATGTATATGTATATATATACATGTATATATATGGATATACATGTATATATATAAAGATAAGTATATATTACTAACATACATACTTCTGAATAGAAGAGTCTTTTAAAAAAGTTTAGAGACAAATTTAGTTAATACTTTCTAAAGACTATTGGAAATAAAAAATATTTAGAACAAAATTACACATTAATATAAAACTTCTGTGGATAAATGACTTAGTAGAGATTTCCAACATCTTTCAGCACTGATTTTTTTTTACCCCTGCTTTTGAAAATGTAATCTTTCATTCTAACAAAACTCAAATTTCATTTTTTAAACTCCAAAAAAATAGTTTATTTGATGTTCCACAATTTCTTACCTTGTATTGAATGAAGGAAATTGAATAAGGATTTCATGTCTCTTTGCAAAACAGATTTGGTCATATTTAAGAGTTGTTAATCATTTCAAAATTATTGCACTTCCCAATGCATATGACTATTAAAAAGAATACTGATACCATTTCTCATCTCTAAGATACCTTTTCCTTTCTTCTTGGTTATAATGGTTACATTTTCTTTTCTTGAAATACTTTTTTAAGATCTATTCTATTCTATTTGAATGAGTGCATTTGAGTGGAAAACAACAACAAAAAAACACAGAAAATTAGAGTCAGTCTACAGTGAAGAGACTGGCTTGTTTTTCTGTCCTTGTCTTTTCTTAACATGAACTTGGTAAAGAATCATTTAGTGGATCTGTGCTGTTTTCAAAAGATAATAAAAATTCCTGATGATTATATTTCCTTAGAATTAGAGTGAAGATTTATGGCATTATGCCTATTATGTGGTTCAAAGTTCTTTGAGAAACATATTCTAGAAACAAATATAAGAATTATGTATTTGTTTATTTAGCAAATATCTATGCAAAAGCTACCACAAGCCACAACCTTTCTAGGCTCTGGGACAGGAAAGAATGTAATCCCTATTCTTCCAGCACTTGGTACCAGATCAGGTGGGTGGATATTCTATTAAGTAACAAGTTTAAAAAAAAAAATCAACAAAGTAATATCAGATTGCAGTTAGTTTTATGAAGAAACTAATATCGAATGAGATTAAAGGAGAGAAATAACTAAACTACACAGTGGTCAGAGTTACTTGGATTGAGATCTGAGATCTAAGAAACAAGAGGAGCCTGCTACTTGAAGATCCAGGTTAGAGTATTCAAGACATTAAGGAAGATGCAGTGGGAAAGGAAGAAAATGTGATTGTACTGTAATGTACTGTAGTGTTGAGTGACAGAAGATACTGCAGTCAAAACAGATTCCTGGATGAAGTGGTTGGAGATCAGGTCTTGTAAAAATCTTTAGGGTTTTCATTGTAGAGTTTCAGCCATATACACTCGGTATTTTCCTTTTAAAAAGTTCACTCTAGCTTCTCATTGAGAATGGATAATATTGAAGGAAAGGGGAATCAGGGAATTTTATTATCGTGGTTGTGCGTAAGAAAAGATAGTGACATAACCCATGGCATTGCAAAGGAGATGGAGATAAGTGCACAGATGTGAGCTATAATTTGAATAGAACTCATGGTGAATGGAATTTCAAAGTCTGGGTGATATAGAGAACTCAAATATGGCTCCGTTCTGAGTAACTGTATAGGTAATATTGTCAGCTACTGAGGTAGGGAGGGAGTTTGAGGGGAACTAGTGATCTCTCACTAGATCAATAATGTTAATTATCATCACTTTCTTTATTTCATATTTATTTTGTAGCTTATGCAGAGTGATGCTGTTTTGACAAGATTAATATATGTTCTTGGTTCCCATTACTAAGAATTACCTGAACAGAGGAAGTTCTGTAAAGAAACTTCTGATAGGAAGTTATTGAAGTGTTCTCTTCAAGGCATAGTAATCACTGCAAGCAATTTAGAAAAAACTTCAAGATTTACAGACATCCAGATTGGTAGACCAGAAGAATGTTTATTAACAACTGAACTCTAAAGAGAATAAAACAATATAATACATTAAATAAGTAAACGGAAAAATTAAAATCTCTCCCTGCCCCTTCTTTTTTGCATACTTTTATTTAAGCCACAGTCCTTGTTCTGGTTGTCTATTGCTGCATTACTAATAAATCACTAAATCTTAAATTTAGCAATGTAAAATGACAGCAATCGTAGTTTTGCTATGATAAATCTGCATAAATAAATAAATAAGGCTTCACATGAGCCTCTCTGTGGGTCTGCATGTGTGTCTTCACAAATTGGCAACTGATTTCAATCACCAAGTGTTCCAAAAGACCCAAATGAAAGCTGCAACACTTACAACTTAGCCTTAGAAGTCTCAAAACATTTTTGCAGTATTCTTCTGGCCAAACGGTTCACTGAGGCCAGCCCAGATTCAAGGGAAAGGGAATTAGACTCTACCTCTCAGAAGTTGCAAAGAATTTGTAGTCATCTTTAATCTACCAAAGACCATCTTAATAATTCCACAGTGTTACTAATAAGTAAATAAATAAATGTATTTTAAAAATGCATTTTGCTGCTCTGCTTTCTTGCACTAGTTGCTATTAGGGGCTTTCCAGTGAATTTTTCATGGGTGCTAATAAGTATGTTTATGGGCCAATGAAGATTTGAAAAAGGAAATCCATACATGTAGATAAACTATAAACAGGTGATTATGACAAACCAAGTTTTCAAGTAGAATTTCCATTACAATGATTCAATGCTAGAAAACAAATTGAAATGCCAAATAATGTTCAGTTGAGTTGTGTCCTTAGATAACATTTTTCTAATTGCAGTTCTTGCTTTAGAGAACAGCAATTAGAAAATTACATATGCCGAGAAAAGAGGCCCAGAAAAGGCCTTGAGAT
Source organism: Herpailurus yagouaroundi (assembly GCF_014898765.1). Classification (NCBI taxonomy): domain Eukaryota; kingdom Metazoa; phylum Chordata; class Mammalia; order Carnivora; family Felidae; genus Herpailurus; species Herpailurus yagouaroundi. The sequence continues at coordinate 53,491,400 of NW_024412394.1, read as the reverse complement.
TCTGGCTCACCATTGTTAATGAAGTCATACAATCTGTCTTTACTTATTAAGGTTTTTAAGCAGAGAACAGCTGAAAAGTGAGGCCCATTTAAAATGAAATTACAGAAAGGCAGAAAAGACTTTGATAAGTATATTTGAAAGAGTAGTATTTTTTCACCTGTTCATGTGGTGAACATCTGTGGTTTTTTGGCAATTCGTGTTTTCACTCTAAAAGAATCTCCTAGTTCAAAGACTCATCCTCCCTTGTATCTATTTCTTTGAAGTGTTCCCTTGGATCCCTTAAACTATGGGTAGCCAAATGATTTTGGCATGTAAGATATAGATTCATTGCAAATGGAGTCTCAGGATTCAATATTTTATCTTTTAGCTTGTCACTACCTGCTTAGACTTTTAACCAGGTTGTTTGACCACTTAGCCTTGCAGTTAAGCAGAAATACCACTTTCACAGGCAAAACAATAGTTAGTGTAACAGAAGAGTCTTTCCACGTGAAAAGAAATGGAAAAAAGGTAGTAAGATTGTTAACTGATGGTGATAATAGATAATAGACAATAAAGGCATGCATGCTGGTGGAGTAAGGTTCTCTGATATGCTTAAATGAAAGTGATTACACTACCTAATTTTGCATATTGTCAATAGTTAAATATAGCCTGCTGTTTGAGATTTAGTTTTAAGAATAAGTTTTAAACCCCCTTAATTCAAGTTATGACTTGAAAACCAAATATTCGATGTTCACTGCTAAACGGCTCCTATATAAGGATTAGATGTGCAGAACCATTATATCCATTTTCAATCCTATTATTAAGTTAATAAAATCCAGCCATTATCAATTAAGCATATGCCATTCAGGGTTACTAGGTTTTATCAAGCCTTAGAGTAATCACAATCCTCTAGAGATCTGCCAACATCTCTTTACAAACTACCTCAGATTTTCTGTATCACTTGTTAAATAAATATTGGCTGACTTGCATTAGAAATACTGATTCCATCCTGAATTTTTTATCTGAAATTATACACGGTAAGAAATTTCAAGGGGGCCATATTATTACAATATGCATTTATTGGATTGTTCTATGCTTTTCCCCTCACGCTAACAAAGCTATTCCTAAGAATTTTTACCAAGTGAATATTTTAAATATTTCTCTTCATGGAAAGGTCACAATGTATTTGGAGATCTACAGCTTTAAAAAAGGATGAGAATGATCAAAACTTAGGTAATGGAGTAATTCTTATAAAAATTCAGCCAACTGAGGTGCCTGGGTGGCTCAGTTGGTTAAGCATCTGACTTTGGTTCAGGTCATGATCTCACAGTTCATGGGTTCGAGCCCCATGTCAGGCTCTGTGCTGACAGCTCAGAGCCTGGATACTGCTTCAGAATCTTTCTCCCCCTCTCTCTCTGCCCCTCCTCCACTTACTCTCTGTCTCCATCTCTCTCTCAAAAAATGAATAAACATTAAAACAATTTTAAATAAAAATTCAGCCAGCTATTGAACTGATCTTACATCTGTGATTAAAGGCACCATATTATTACCTCATTTATTGTCCAGAACATTTTAACTCAGTGATAGGCAACATAATTGTTAAGATAATTTTATGATTTGTATTCAGTATACTAATGTATTTTCATTCAAGGCACCAGATGGTAATGATGGTAATAGATGACCCTCTTTTTATTTTTTGAGAGAAAGAAAGAGCTTTACATGCTTCATCTTTAAGATAGGAAAATATGTCTTTTTAGCATAATTTAATGTTTACCATTTAATATTCTCATAGGCAGCTCATTTTTTCATATAGAAATCTTTGTGTTAGTCACCTTAGTAAGGACAATAAGGATAATTTGTACTGCATCATGACCATTTGTTTTTTTTTTTAATTATTATTCCAAACTGTCTATAGAAACATACATATTTATAAGTTGAAACTATAAGGTGATTAAATTAATTTTAGCATACATGTTTTTTAGTTAGTTTCCTCTTGAAAATCATAATAATAATGATCATGCTTATAGTAATGATTGCTGAACTGTATTGATCAACTAGTATATACAAGGTGATGTTTTAAGAATCTTTTATTAATTCATTTAAGGCACAAAATCCATGAAATATACATGCTATCTTTACACCAAATCTCATTGAGGGAAGTAAAGTACAGAAAGTTTAAAATATTGTCTATGATCCACATTTTATGAATACCAGAGTCAGGATTTGACTCCATGGAGTCTGATTCTAACTTTTAAATTTTAACTCTCTCATTGTACTACTTTAGAAGCCCAGCTCCTGGTTAAAATCTTTTATGTCATTTTTCCAGTTTGATAATAGGCAATTATAAAGGCTTTACCTGGCAGGCCTCATGGGATAAAGTTGCCCCCCCACCCTTTCCTCCAGTATCCCATCACAAACACACACACACACACACACACACACACACACACACACAGCAGACTTGGTACACAGATATAACATTGCAGTTGCTCTCAAAGGAATTGTAGTCAAGAACTCAGGCTCTACTGAGCCAGCACTGCTCTTAGGAATATTTGCATTTCTAGCCCAGGCATCTCAGTCCTAGATCTCTTTATCTAGCTCCTTTGTCAGAGGTCCTTCTTCTAGAAGAGAGGAGAGGAAGGGGAAACTTTGAAGACACTTTTCCCCACTCTGACTCGGTATCCAGTACTTTTCCACTACCAGCCCTTTTCTTCATCTTCCCCTAGCCTCAGGGTTCATAAAACTGCTGGAGCCTTTTATCTAGGTTTTCCTCAATTATAAGACAACCCTTACATCTGCACTGATCTGTGTAACCCTCAACTGGTGCACCCTTCCATGGGATAAAATGTAACCAGGGGAATTGGCACCTTCTCCACTTTAGACTATTGCTTATACCATGGCAGTAGGTAATTAAAGGCTTAACTACTTCATTTTTGGATTGTTGTTTAATGGGCTCCTTTCACTTTGGCAGCTCATCTGAGCTTCTAACACTACTTGATACAGTCACTGTTGTGATATAATCAGATCTGAATTTCAGAAAGGTCATTCTAACCAATATAGAGAAATGATTGAAGCAGAATGAGACTAGGAGTCTGAGAAATCTGAGTGAAAACTGATACTGTTGTAGATTAGGCTAGTGCAGTGTGTTGGAGACAAAGCAGTTATATTAAAGGTATATTTAATAGGTAGAATTAACAGGGTTTGGTGATTGAAGATAGGGGAGTAAGGATGAAGGAGAGATTAAGGATGTGTTATGTCAAGATTCATGGTGAAGTTCTCAGCCCCAGTACCTCAGAATGTGAGTGTATTTGGAGACAGAGAGTCTTTAATGAGTTAAAGTGAGGCTATTAAGGCGGGCCTAATCCAGTATGATTGGTGTCCTTAAAGAAGACACAGGTACAGAGAGAAAATCATATGAAGAAACAGAAAGACACAGCAGTTCTCCCTTATCTGAAGGAAATATGCCCCAAGACCTCCAGTGGATGCCTGAAACTACAAATAGTATTGAACCCTATACATACTATGTTTTTCTTCCTATTCCTTCATATGACAAAGTTTAATTTATAAATTAGGCACAGTAAGGGATTAAAAATAACAAAAACTAGAACAAATATAACAATTTACATTTACAAATATAACAATAACATTTACAAGCCAAGGAAAGAGACCTCAGATGAATCCAACCCTACCAACACCTGACCTTTGACTTCCATCTCCCAGAATTATAAGAAAATAGATCTGCGGTATAGGCAACCTAATCTGTGGTACTCTATTTTGGTAACTGTAGCTAACCAATACACGATGATATACATTTTTTTGAAACTGGATGTTTTGTAGTTGTGCTCCCTGAAATATGAAAGTTATGAGAAAGAGTGATCTGGGGAATGGGAATCAGAGCTTATAGGTTCAATTGAGTTTGAGAGGTCATTGACCAATCAAACTGAGAAACCATGCATACAACTCAGTCAATGGTTCTGAAGGTCAAAGAGATGTATATACTAGAAGTAACAATCTATTAACCATGAAGTAATGTGTAAAATATCATTGAAACCAACTAAAGGAGTTCATGACCACTAAACCAGCCCTGCAGGATATCCTAAGAGGGACTGTGTGAGTGGAAAGCAGCAAAGACTACAAAGGACCAGAGACATCACCACAAATAGGACACCTACAGATAACACAATGACACTAAATCTGTATCTTTCAATAATCACTGAATGCAAATGGACTAAATGTCCCCAATCAAAAGATATAGGGTATCAGAATGGATAAAAAACCAAGATCCATCTATATGCTGCCTACAAAAGACTCATTTTAGACCTGAGGACACCTGCAGATTAAAACTGAAGAGATGAAGAACCACCTATCATGCTACCAGATGTCAGAAGAAAGCTGGAGTAGCCATACATATATCAGACAAATTAGTTTTTAAAAGACTAACAAGAGATGAAGAAGGGCATTATATCATAATTAAGGGGTCTATCAAAAAGAGCTAACAATTGTAAATGTTTATGTCCCCAATGTGGAGCCCCCAAGCATATGGATCAATTAATCACAAACAAATAAATGAAAAGATAACAATACCATGATTGTAGGGGACTTTAATACGCCACTTACAACAATGGACAAATAGATTGTCTAGGCAGAAAATCAGTAAGGAAACCATGGCTCTGAATGACACATTAGACTAGATGGACTTAACAGATATATTCAGATCTTTTCATCCAAAAACAGCAGAATACACATTCTTCTCAAGTTCACATAGAACATTCTCCAAAATACATCACATGTTGGGTCACAAAATAGCCCTCAACAAGTATAAAAGGATTGAGATCATATCATGCGTATTTTCAGATCACAACACTATGTAATTTGAAATCAACGACAAGAAAATATTTGGAAATCCCTCAAACACATGGAGGTTAAAGAACATCCTACTAAAGAATGAAGGGTCAACCAGGGAATTATAGAGGAAATTAAAAATATATATGAAAGCAAATGAAAATGAAAATACAACAGTCCAAAACCCTTTGGGATATAGCAAAAGCAGTCTTAAGAGGAAAATACATTGCAATCCAGGCCTATCTCAAGAAGCAAGAAAGGTCTCAAATACAAAACCTAAGCTCATACCTAAAAGAGCTAGAAAGGCAGCAGCAAAGAAAGCCCAAGTCAGTAGAAGAAGAGAAATAATAACGATTAGAGCAGAAAGAAACAGTATAGAATCCAAACAAACAAACACAAAACAGTAGATCAATGAATCTAAGACCTGGTTTTTGAAAGAAACAAATTGACAAAATTCAAGTGAGACTCCTCAAAAAGAAAACAGAGAGGACCCAAATAAATAAAATAATGAATGAAAGAGGAGAGATCACAACCAACACCACAGAAACATAAACAATTATTAGAGAATACTATGAAAAATTATATGCCAACAAATTGGACAATGTGGAAAAAATGGACAAATTCCTAGACACCCACACACTACCAAAACTCAAATGGAAAGAAACAAAGTTTGTATAGACCCATAACCAGCAAAGAAACTGAATCAGTTGTCAAAAATTTCCCAACAAATAAGAGTCCGGGGCCAGATGGCTTCCCAAGGGAATTCTACCAGACATTTAAAGCAGAGTTAATACATATTCTTCTCAAGCTGTTCCAAAAAAAAAAAAAAAAAAAAAAGAAATGGAAGGAAAGATTTCGGACTCTTTCCATGAAGCCAGCATTTCTGTGATTCCCAAACCAGTCAGAGACCTCGTAAAAGGGGAATTATAGGCCAATATCCCTGATGAACATGGGTGCAAAAATTCTCAACAAGATACTAGCAAATGGAATTCAACAGCATATTAATAGAATTATTCACCATGTTCAAGTGGGATTCATTCCAGGGCTGCAGGGCTGGTTCAACATTCACAAATCAACATGATACATCACATTAATAAAAGAAAAGATAAGAACCATACAATCCTGTCAATAGATGCAGAAAAAGCATTTGACAAAATACAGCATGCTTTCTTAATAAAAACCCTCAAGAAAGTTGGGATAGAAAGAAAATACCTTAACATCACAGAAGCCATATATGAAAGGCCCACAGCTAATATCATCCTCAATGGGGAAAAACTGAAAACTTTCTCCCTGAGATCAGGAACACAACAGGGATGTCCACTCTCACCACTATTGTTTAACTAGTATTGTAAGTCCTAGCCTGAGCAGCCAGACAACAAAATGAAATAAAAGGCATCCAAATTGGCAAAGAAGACGTCAAACTTTCACTTTTCACAGATGACGTGATACTCTACATGGAAAACCCAAAAGACTCCACCCAAAAGCTGTTAGAACTGATACATGAATTCAGGAAAGTCACAGGATATAAAATCAGTGTACATAAATCAGTTGCATTTTTCTATACACCAATAATGAAGCAATAGAGAAATCAAGAAATCGATCCCATCTACTATTGCAGCAAGAACCATAAAATACGTATAAATAAACCTAACCAAAGAGGGAAAAGCTCACTATGCTGAAAACTATAGAAAGGTTATGAAAGAAACTGAAGAAGACACAAAGAAATGGAAAAACATTACATGCTCATGGATTGGAAGCAAAAATATTGTTAAAATGTTGATACTACCTGTAGCGATCTACACATTCAATGCAATCCCAATCAAAATAGCACAGCATTCCTCACAGAGCTAGAATAAACAATCCTAAAATCTGTATGGAGCTACAATAGACCCTGAATAGCCAAAGTAATGTTGAAAAGGAAAGCCAAAGCTGGGGCATCACAATTCCAGCCTTTAGCCTGTACTACAAAGCTGTAATCATCAAGACAGTGTGGCAGAGGCACAAAAACAGACACATAGACCAACAGAATAGAATATAGGACCCAGAATTGAACGCACAAATGTATGGCCAACTAATCTTTGACAAAGCAGGAAAGAGTATGCAATGGAAAAAAGACAGTCTCTTTAATGGTGCTGGACTAGACAGCAACATACAGAGGAATGAAACTGGACCACTTTATTACACCATACACAAAAATAAATTCAAAATGGATGAAAGACCTAAATATGGGACCGGAAACCATCTAAATCCTACAGGGAGAAAATAGGCAGCAACCTCTTTGACCTCGGCGGCAGCAGCTTCTTACTTGATATGTCTCTGAAGGCAAGGGTAATAAAAGCAAAAATGAACTATTGGGACCTCATCAAGATAAAACCTTCTGCACAGTGAAGGAAACAATCAAAAAAATTAAAAGGCAACCGATGGAATGGGAGAAAATATTTGCAAATGACATATCAGATAAAGAGTTAGTATCTAAAATCTATAAAGAACTTACAAAACTCAACACCTGAAAAACAAATAATCTGGTGAAGAAATGGGCAGAAGACATGAATACACACTTTTCCAAAGAAAAAATCCAGATGGGAAACAGACACATGAAAATGCTTAACATTACTCACCATCAGGGAAACAAAAAAACCACAGTGAGATGCTACCTCACACCAGTCAGCGTGGCTAAAATTAACTCAGGAAACAACGGATGTTGGCAAGGATGTAGAGAAATGGGAACCCTCTTGCACTGTTGGTGAGAATGAAAACTGCTGCAGCCTCTCTGGAAAACAGTGTGGAAGTTCCTCAAAGAATTAAAAGTAAAATTATCCTATGACCCAGCAATAGCACCACTAGGAATTTATCCAAAGGATACAGGAGTGCTGATTCGTAGGGGCACATGTACCCCAATTTTATAGCAGCACTTTCAACAATAGCCAAATCATAGAAAGAGCCCAAATGTCCATCAACTGATGAATGGATAAAAAAGATGTGGTATATCAATGGAATACTACTCAGTGATGAAAAAGAATGAAATCTTTCCATTTGCAACAATGTGGATAGAACTGGAGGGCCTTATGCTAAGGGAAATAAGTCAGAGAAGTACAAATATCATATGTTTTCACTCATATGTGAAATTGTGATTTCACTCATATGTGAAAATGTGAAATTTCACTCATATGTGTAAATTGAGAAGCTTAACAGAAGACCATGAGGGTAGGGAAGGAAGAAAAAATAGTTACAGAGAGGGAGGCAAACCATGAGACACTCTTAAATACAGAGAATAAACTGAGGTTTCATGGGGGTGAGGTTGGGAGTTCAAGGAACATGGGTGATGGGCATTGAGGAGGGCACTCGTTGAGATGTGCTCTGGGTGTTGTGTGTAAGTGAAGATTCATGGGAATGTACTCCAGAAGCCAAGAGTTAGCTAACTCTGTTAGCTAATGACAATAAATTATATAAAAAATATATAAAAAACATAAAATATCATTGGAACCTTATACACAAGGTGAGATCAGTCAGTATATATACATATATATGGATATGGATATGGATATAATTGTGTAGACTTGTCCTATGTTTATATTCCTGCACAGTAGTATTAAGAACTTTCTACAAAGGAATAAAGGTAAAGCAAATGTCAACACTTGAAATATTTTATGAATGCAGAATATATAAAATGGAATAAAAATAAAATGCTTGGAACATAAAGCCAAGGTCAATAGAGGAGATCTACAAGTGTTATAATGAGTTAATCCTTATTTAAGCCTACCAAGGTTTTCAAAGGAAAATGCAGTGAGCCTTAAATACCAAAGGAAACATTTAGGGAAACATAATCATTCAATGGGCTTATAATTAAAGTCCATTCAATACCAGTTTACACTACTTTTACTTACTGTTCCCTTATTGACTCATCATCTGTGACTGTCATCACAAGAGAATAGGGATACAACAATAGGAGAACATAGTAGAGAAGCTAGTATATGAGCAAAAATGGAACCTGCATGTTCAGGGACAAATAGGTCTGGGTAGTGTGCTCTGTGGCAGTAACTCTATGCAGACTGTCCAAGAGCCTGTAGAAGCCAGAAACACAAGATTTCTGCTGATAGAAGAGGCCATCCTAGGGCACTTGGCTTGCAGTGACATGGTACTATAAAAGAGAGAAAAGAGATTTTTAACCTTCTCTTCTCTTGATTCAACACACTGAAACATATGAAAAGAAAAATTCAGATACTTGGAAAAAACGCTTGTTTCAGTCTCCTTACATTTTCACAGTGGGTAAAGTGACCTTTGATTTTAATCTAGGTGGTTGCTTTTCCTCTTTGGTTTTAGAAAACCAGGAGTTTTCTTTTAATAACTCTTTGCTCAAATTCTTGAATTCTTTTCCAGTATACTTGACCCAAATTCAGTGTTCTCTAAAGTTTTGAATTCCTTTTTCTAATTATGATGATGGCAGATTTTTGAGGTATGGTTTCATTTTTGCAGTGGACACAGCTAAAAGATTTAACATTAAGAATCACAACAATCAGAACATAAAAATCATCAAAATTTTGCTAAGTTGTTTCCTGAAGTCTATGGAAAGCATCATGCATTCTGTTTATTTTTTTGAACATGCAAAATGGACTATTGTAAACCATGATGTGAAAAAACATACTCAGCAATGGTAAAGCTTTTTCAGAATTAGCCTCTCCAAAAGTCTACAACTTTTCAAGTTGTTGGAGTGCTACTTAAAAATATCAAACTGCAAAGATGCACTTCTAGAAATTATAAGTAATTTGTGCATCAAACAATATGTACAATAGTACTATACAGTAAATTGGACCAGCTGCCTATGCCTACCATTACAGCTGGTTGCAAAGTATATAATTTATGTTTTCTGCAGTAGAAAGTGGGAAGGTTTTTTTAAAACTGTGTTCATGGTTTTATAAAGAGCCTTTTCCTGTTTTATTTTTTTAACCATTGTAAGCTCAAAAGAGGTGGTATTTTGCCATTATGTTTAATGTTAATCCATTTCTATTATAGTTGAAGGGTCTATCAAGACACTTTGCCTATGACCTCTTATTTCATCCTTGTAAGTAGAGGAATTAGACACATTTATCTTCATGTTTTTTGTAAAATATGGGTTTATTGTATGTTTAAAAAAAGCACTGGTAATGACTACTAAAAGGATAGTTGATAACAAATACTTGGCTTCTAAAATTCAGCAAATAGCATATGTTAATTTAAAAGTTACAGAAACAATGTTTTCTATTGAAAAACTGAGCAGACTCGAAATGGCACAGCTGCAATTTATTTTTGTGTTTCTTAGCTATGTACATACTTTATTTGGCAACAAATAAACAATATGAAGTATATTTATATATTAATCATCGGTTTCCAATGTGTATGGTAGAATGGCCCAAAATCTAGAGAAAGATTAGATATAGAACAACTATATATTATGTTTAGAAAAATAATCTCTGACAAACCTATTTTGTGTTAAAATAGGTTTTATTTTACTACCATACTCTAAATAATATTTGAAAAATAAAAGAAATTATATATTAACATCTATAATATTTAGTTGGTAAAACAGTGTTAAAAATTTCAATCTTTTTACCATTATAATTGTGTTCATTGTTGGAAATGTTAATGGCTTATGAAATTTTACTGATGATTTTATGGCTTTTAATGGTAAATTAACATAATCAAGTTACATAAAATTTAAACTTAGAGGTATAAATATTCATATTCTCCAACTTCACTCAAATAATTATTGCGCATTTAGAATATGGACAAATTAATCTTAAATAGATTGTATCCCTCAATTAATGAAGATTAAAGTGATACAGCTTATGAATGATTAATATAAATGAAAAAATTGTGTCCTGACTGACTTTAGTATAACTGTTAATATGTATCTCCTGAAAATAGAATGCAAGTGTGTAGTTGAACATATAATAAATTTCTGTGAAGAGTATTTCCAAGGTTTTTGTTTGTTTTTGTCTTTGTTTTTTGGTTATTTTACACTCACTTGGCTTTATTTTGGTTCTGTTTTGATTAATCAACGGTGACAAAAATATACTCTGAACATTTTGCCCTTGTCTCCCTGATGAAGGAACTGACATGCAATGCGAAGAAGTCTCCTATGCACACCAGCCTAGGTTGGGGGCAACAACTGTGTGGTGGGGAGAGATTCCAGACCTATTGCAGAATGGAGGAACATATTTTTCTTGTGTTGAGGCAGGATAAAATTAACATGTTGCCTCTTCAGAAAAGCTACCTCCTAGAAGAGTTTTCTCCAACCTTTAATAATGGCACCAGTTAATAAGTGGTGGGGATGGGGTAACTTGCCAATAGCCTAAGTTAGCAGGTAAGAAGGGGGAAGAACAAAAAAAATTCATTGAAAGTGAATTAGAATTCATTTAATGAATTCACTCTAATGAATTGGAATTCATTAGAATGCTATTATCCCATTTTTGAACAAGAGTTTTTACATACTCACATATAATTATGAAACTTCCATATTTATATGATTTTACCTAACTAGGTCTTATGCAATGTAAAGAAAATATTCCTGGGTACCTGGGTGGCTCAGTCAGTAAACATCCAAATTCACTCAGGTCATGATCTCACAGTTTGTGGGTTCAAGCCCCACATCAGGCTCTGTGCTGACAGTTCAGAGCCTGGAGCCTGCTTCAGATTCTATGTCTCCCTCTCTGTCTGCCCCTCCCTGACTTGTGCTCTCTCTCTCTCTCTCTCTCTCTCTCTCTCTCTCTCTCTCTCAAAAGATGAAAACATTAAAAAATTTAAATAAAAGATTCCACATTTGAAAATAAAATAAATAGTTGTTACACAGGATCTCAGAAATATATTGACACACTAAAATTAAGCTAATGATCTTATTAAAACTTACAGAAATGTACATGTGATTTTAGTGACAAAAAGGAAATGTCACATTTATTTTCCATATTTTATCTTTTTAACTTTCTATTCTTTAAGTCTGTCTTTGTTTACCTAAAAATATAGTAACTAAAGCAGGTTATCTTCTTTGAGTTTATTATGCCATCTATAATATGGGAATAATATTAGCTCTCCATCTTGGTGATTGAAAATACTGGAAATGTTAGCTCTGATGAACTTAGTATAGACTTGTTTATTGTACTGTGCATGCTACTATTAAAATCCCTCTGGTTTTTCACACTCTGTTGCTTTGTGTAAGAAAATGAGAGATGATTAACTTTTTAAATAATACAGGAGAGTATTATTCCTTCCAATAGGAAAGTAGGTAAGTAAATGATTGTTTTGTTGTCAGCTTGAATAAAGATAACCTATATTGTGAGGTCTAAAAATCATGAAATTGGAATCTAACAGATTTGGTTCAAAAAACACTATTCCAGCTACTATTGACCTAGATTATGATTTATTTAACTTTCCTGAAAGTCACTACCCTCCCTGAGGGTATATATATAAAACTACATTTTATATATAGTTGGCCCCTTCCCACCCTGCTTGCAGATTTTCTTCTTTGGTGATCTCAATGACAGTTGATGAGACAGTCAGGAAAAGGAATCAAAAATAAGGAATTAAATAAGAGAAACAGAGCCCTAGTGTCCCTAGGTCCCAGAGTCTGGGACCTAGGTGCCCTCTGTCCCTGGCGCCCTTTGAGCCACTCTGTCCCTGGCGCCCTTGCACTCTGGGGCCCATAATGGGAGTGGCAACTCTGAGGATCTCTGAAATGCCTTGCTAGGGAAAGAGGTCATCTTTCTTTGTCTTGAACAATAGCTCCTGGCTACTGTGGAAGTAGCTGACTAATCTTATGAAAGGTTGGTTAACCACACCCTTAGTGATCTCTTCTGGGCACACTTTTTTTCAATATGGGTCCGCTGACAATTTTACAAATCTTTAAGTTCTGCTTCTTTTTTGATTAAGATTTCATCTTTAAGTCATTTCTCTCTTGTAGTATTTTATTATAAGCAATCAGGAGAACAAAAGCCACACCTTCAACATTTTGTTTAGAAGTAGCTTCAGCTAACTACCTAAATCCATAACTTGTAGGTTCTACCTTCTGCAAAAACCTGGGGCATGAACAAAATTCAGCCAAGTTTTGTTTTGCTTTGTTTTGTTTTAGTTTCAGTTTTGTGCTTTTTGCCACTTTGTAACAAGAACAGCCTTTTCCTCCAGATTCAATAACATGTTTCTCATTTTCATCTGAGACCTCATCAGAATGGCCTTTATTATCTATATTTCTACCGACATTCTGTTCAGGATTTCTTAAATATTCTGTAAGAAGATTGTGTTTTTTGTTTTTTGTGGTTTTTTTTGTGTGTGTGTGTGTTTTCTTCCCCTAGCTCTCTTCTTTTTTTTCTGGGCCTTCCCCGAAATCACCCTTTCACAATGATGGAAGCTTTTTTTTTTTTTTAGCATGTGCCTCAAAATTGTTCCAGCCTGTACGCCTTACCCAATTCTAAAGCCATTCCACATTTTTAGATGTTTGTTATAGCATCACTCCACTTTTCAGTATCAAATTCTGTCTTAGTCTGTTCTGGCTGCTATAACAAAAATATTATTAGGTGGTTTAAAAATAAATATTTAGGAGTGCCTGGGTGGCTCAGTCTGTTAGCTGTCTGACATGTCATGTGCTGACAGCTCAGAGCCAGTAGCCTGCTTCAGATTCTGCGTCCCTCTTTCTCTGCCCCTCTCTCCCTAATACTCTGTCTCTCTCTGTCTCTGAAAAATGAATTAACCGTAATTTTTTTTTTAATTTTTTTTTCAAACTTTTTTTTTTTTTTTTTTTTTTTTATTTATGGGACAGACAGAGACAGAGCATGAATGGGGGAGGGGCAGAGAGAGAGGGAGACACAGAATCGGAAACAGGCTCCAGGCTCTGAGCCATCAGCCCAGAGCCCGACGTGGGGCTCGAACTCACGGACCGCGAGATCGTGACCTGGCTGAGGTCGGACGCTTAACCGACTGCGCCACCCAGGCGCCCCAATCGTAAATTTTTTTTTAAGCAAATATTTATTTCTAACAGTGATGGAAGTTGGAAAGCCCAAGATCAGGAAGCCAGAAGATTAGGTATCTGGTAATGGCCCACTTCCTGGTTCATAGATGGTCATCTTTTTGCTCTGTCCCCCTGTGGCAGAAGGAATGAAAGAGCTCTTTGGGTCCTCTTTTGTAAAGGCACTAATTGTATTCATGAGAGTTCCATCTTCATAACCTAATCACCTTCCGAAGCCCCCACCTCCCAATACCATCACATTGGAAATTTTCATTTTATGAATTTTGGTGGATGCAAACATTCAGTCTAGAACAGATTAAATCAGTATTTATAAGTCTAGTCATTACCACCCAACATGAGATAACTCCGATGGGCTTTTTTAGCTCCAGAGTCTCTCTTTAAGGGTCAGATAATACTGTAGTCCATTCTGCTTCACAGCTGGACTTTCTACTTACTTTTGCTCCTTTTTTATTTCCCCCTTTAATATCTGTTAATCCCAAGGTCACTCAAAAATAAATATTGTGTACATTAATTCATTATGGAATCTGCTTCCAGAAGAATGCAACCTGTAAAAATATTTTATGGACATGTGAAAATCAGTATTTTTAAAACGTGAACATTGCCCACAAACTGTTTCCACTTCTGAGTTTTCTTATACATAACCTCCTGCTCTAAAAATAAGGACCTTATTTTCGTATTTTTTTTTAATTAGGATTTTGTTTTGAGAAAATTATAGATTTACATGCATTTGTAAGAAATAATTCCAAATCCTACCTACCTTTTACCTACTTTCCTGGTAACATTATGCAAAACTACAGTTCATCATCATAATTCAGATGTTGGCATTGATATAGTTGATATACAAACATTCTCATCACCACTAGATGATTTATGTTGTCCTTTTGTAGCCACACCTGCTTCTTCTCTGCCCCTACCCCTCCTTAATCCCTGACAATCACTAGCCTGTTCTCTGTTTCATAATTTTGTCATTTCAAGAATGTTATACAAATGGAACCACACAATATGTAACCTTTGGGGATGGGATGTTTTCACAAGTATAATAATCTGGAGATTAATTCACATCAGCAGAGCATTTATGTTTATTGCTGAGTAGTACTTCATGTTTTGTTTTGCCATTCACTCCCTGAGGTTCATCTGGGTTATTCCCAGTTTGAAGCTCTTATAAATAAAGCTGATATCAATTTTGTGTGTAGTTTTTTTGATGAACATAAATCTTCCTTTCTTCAGGTAGATTTTTCAGGAGTGCAGTTGCTGGGTCATTTGGTATTGGCATGTTAAACTCCCAATTTTCCATAGTGGCTGTCGCATTTTATATTCCCAACAGCACTATATGAGTGATCTAGTACTTTCACATACTTGCTAGTATTTGGTGGTTAAATTTTATTTTATTTTTTTAGCCATTCTGAGAGGTGCATGGCAGTAACTCTTGAGGTTCTAATTTACGTTTACATGAAGACTAACGATGTTTACATCTTTCATTTTCTTTTTTTCATTTATTTTTTTTCCATTTGTTTACCTTCTTCAGTAAAATGTTTCTTCACGTCTTTCGCCCATGTTCTAATTGGATTATTTGTTTTTTTCTACAGTTGAAGTTTGAGAGTTCTTGATATATTCTAGATACTAGGCTTTTGGATGTGTAATTTGAAAATATTTTTCTCCCAGTCTTTTACTTGCCTATTCATTCTCTTGGCAAAAACTATCATAGAGCAAGTATATTTTTTTTTAATTTTAACGAAATCATACTTACCCATTT
>NW_024412394.1:53416429-53470837 GCF_014898765.1 Herpailurus yagouaroundi | reverse complement strand
AAAGTAAATAGCTTTTTATATACCTGCAGTGAACAGGGGAATTTGAAATTAAAAACACAATACCGTTTATAATAGAGGAGCAGCCCCCAAAATGAAATAGATTTAAATCTAACAAAATATGTATAAGATCTACATGAAGAAACCTCTCAAAACACTGATGTCTTATTTTTTTTAATTTTTTAAAATTTTTATTTATTTTTGAGGGGGAGAGAGAGAGAGAGAGACAGTGCAAATGAGGAGGGGCAGAGAGAGAGAGAAGACACAGAATCTGAAGCAGGCTGCAGGCTTCAAGCTGTCCACACAGAGCCCAACTCAGGGTTTGATCCCAGAACAGTGAGATCATGACCTGAGCCAAAGTTCAGACACTCAACCCACTGAGCCACCTAGGTGCCCCTCTGATGTCTTATTTCAAAGAACTAAATGGAGAGATATTCCATGTTTATAGATAGGATGATTCAATATTGTCAAGATACCAGTTCTTCCCAAATTGATGTGTAGTAGATTCAATACAATACCAATAAAAACCCAACAAACTTATTTTGGAGATATTGACAAACTGATTCTAAGATTTGTGTGGAGAGGAAGAAGACCCAGAATACCAAGCACAATATTGAAGAAGAACAAGGTTGGAGGACACGACCTGGCTTAGGTTAACTATAAAGGTATAGTAATTATGATAGTGCAGTCGTAGCAGAAAAGAAACATGTCAGTAGAACAGAATAGAGAGCTCAGATATAGAACCCCATAAATATAATCAACTCATCTTTGACAAAGAAGCAAAAACAATGCAATGAAACATATAGTGTTTCAACAAATGGTGTTGAAACAATTGTATATTCACATGCAAAAAAGTGAATCTAGATACAGACCTTACACTCTTCACAAAAACTAAAAATGGATCACAGACATAAATGTAAAACACAAAGTATAAAACTCCTTTCAGATAACATAGGAGAAAGCCTAGATGACCAAAGGTATGATGACTTTTTAGATACAATACCAAAGGTATGATCCATGTGAGAAATAATTGATAAGCTGGACATCATTAAAATTTAAAACTTCCTTTCTATGAAAGTCACAAAACAATGATTAGAACAATCACAGACTAGGAGAAAAAATTTTAAAAATGACACATCTATTAAAGTCTGCTCTGCAAAGACCTCTTAAAACAACAATAATAAAATAAACAATCTAATTTAAAAAGGAACCAAGACTTAAACACCTCAACAAAGATACATGTGACAAATAAACAGGCACAAAGGTGCTTCACATCATATGTCATCAGAAAGAGAGAGAGAGAGAGAGAGAGAAAAGAAAAAGAAGGACAAATAAATTAGATGGTACCACTACATAACTTTTAGAATGGACAAAGTTGAGAAAACTGACAATATCAAATACTTATGAAGTTGTGGAGCTACAGGAACTGTCATTCATTGCTGGTGGGAATGCAAAATGTTATAGCCACTTTGGAAGAGATTTATAGTTTCTTAAAAAACTAAACACACTCATGCCATATGATTCAGCAATCATGTCCCTTGGTATTTACTCAAAGGAGTTGAATACTTACATTCACCCAAAAACCTGCACATTATGTTTTATTTATTAATGCCAAAACTTGGAAGCAACCATGATGTCTTTCAGTAGGGAATGGATAAATAAATGGTAGAAAATCCAGAATATGAGAGTATTTGATGTTAAAAAGAAATGAACTATCAAGCCATAAGAAGACATGGGGAAATCTTAAATGAATATTAATAATTAAAAGAAGCCTATTTTAAAAGCCTACCTAATGTATAATTCCAACTATATTTGTGATAGAAAGGTACAACTGTGAAGACAGTAAAAAGATCAATGGTAATCAGGGTTTTGGGGTGTGGGAAGTGATGAATAGGCAGGCAGAACACAGAATTTTTGCACAGTAAAAATACTCTGTGTGGTACTATAATGACAGATATAAGTAAGTTATTATATATATCCAAACTCAGAATGCCCAACACCAATATTAAATAGTAATATAAATTATGAATTCTGCATGATTATAATGTGTCAACGTTGGTACATCAGTTACAAAAAATGTGCCATTCTGCTGGGGATGTTGACAATGAGGTAGGCAATGAATGTGTGGAAGCAAGGGTTATTTGGGAAATCTCTATATTTTCCTATCAACTTTGAAGTGAACCTTAGGTTTCTCTAAAAAATAGTCTTAATTCAAAAAAATGAGTTGTGGGCATTTGTGTGGGTTGATTTCTGAGTTCCTTATTTTGTTTCATTCATCTATGTCTCTGTCCCTCCACCAATTAATTCCACAGTCTTTATTACTTAAATATATATTGGTTTGAAATCAAGTAGACTTATTTCTCCTATTTCCTTTTTCTCTTTTAAAGCTGCTTGAGTTATTCCAATTCCTTGTCTTTTCATAGAAACTTTAAAATAATATTGTCTATATCTACACAACTGTTTCTGAAATGTTGCTAGGAATTGCATTAAACCTGTATATCAATTATAGATGACATTCACAGGTCATCTTCTCCAAATCAATCAATATCTTTTATTACAAATATTTGAACAGTGTCAAATCTGACTTGATTTTTTTTGTTGGTTTGCTTTGATGATGCATATCTGTTTATCTTGTTAAATTATAAACTACTTCAGGGAAGGCACTCTTTCAATATTCATTCAGATGTTTCTGAGGTCTAGCATGTTTGTGTGCAAGAGAAGATATTCAATAAATCTTTGCTTAATGAGTTCTATTAGTATTATTAACTTTAGCAGGTTACAATACACACTCAAAACCTACTTTCCAATATATTATTCATTACTCAAAATAACATCATCCTTTTTTAAAAGTTTTTATTGAAATTCTAGTTAGTTAACATATAGTGTAATATTGGTTTCAGGAGTAGAAGTTAGTGATTCATCACTTACCTATAACACCCAGTATTCATTACAACAAGTGCCCTCCTTTAAAACTTAATTCATACTCCTTTCCTCCATGATGATATCCCACAACCATGTATTACTTTTGGTAGTTTAGAAAATGCTTCCAATTATCTGATAGTTAGTTGCATGAAATCATCAAAACTTATTTTAAGTTTTGTTTTTTGTGAGTAGATTCTGAACAGAATTGTTGAAATTCTGATTTGCCTAGGGGTGCCTGGATGGCTCAGTCGGTTAAGCATGTGACTTTAGCTCAGGTCAAAATCTCATGGTTCGTGAGTTCGAGCCCCGTGTCTGGCTCTGTGCTGACAGCTCAGAGCCTGGAACCTGCTTCAATTCCTGTTTCCCTCTCTGTCTGCCCCTCCCCAGCTCACACTCTGTCTCTCACCCTCTCAAAAATAAATAAACATTAAAAAATTAAAAAAAAAATTCTGAATTGCCTAGAAATTCACATTTTTAAATTTATGTTTACACATCAGATCTTTATAAGAGACAACTGGGAATCAAATTCATTGCATTTTTTTTCTCTCTGGTGTTTATGTAAAACCTAAGATTACAACACACTGTCCAGGATTTATTTTTCTCCATACATCTTCCAAGGAAAAAGTACCTTTGTAACGTTACATTAACCATTTATTTTTGTCACCAGCTCAAAAACCATCCATCAAACATACATAAATAAAGGTACTCTATTACATTTTTATTGTGGGTTACATATTACCACATAAAACTTCTTTATCATTAATAATATTCCTCTCTTTTCACATGTTCTGAATTCTTCTAGATCTATCTCTTAGCTAAATTATTTTCTGATAAAACTTACTTGATTATCTTTGGCTTATGGATAATATTCAATTTGTTGTATCAATTAATGGAGAATTAAGTCTACACTTTCTCTTAACAGTGCTTTTATTGCCATTTAACCACTACTTAAATATTAATTTTTTTGTGTGGGGTTTGGTTTTTTGTTTGTTTTGTTTTGCTTTTTACTTTTGATATACTTAGCTTTTCCTCCTAGTTGTAATATGGGAGTAATATTTTTACCCCAAAAGCACTGTAATTGGTCACGTGTGACTCCGAAGCTGTACTTTCAAAGCTTTTAGCAGCATCTTTCTTCTATTTTTATCTTGAAAATATTGGTCAAACAATTGTTCAGAGTATTTTTATTGTAGTGAATATTCACATGATCATATGATGGTAAAGAGCTAAACTCTCTGGTGGTCATATGGTCTCCATCAAATGTTTGCAACACCATTCATATTATCCCTTAACAATGAATTAATTGAAACTTTCTAATATATATTCATAATGAAGATAGTTTATTTTATTGTATAATGTGATTTTAAAAAGTCAAATTTCTCTTTGATCAAATTTCAGTAAATACTGAAGCACTTTTGAGAAATGTATCTTTCTGTACCTCACTACTAATAGACAATGTATGTAAATCACTTGGTATGTGCTTATAATGTAGTAAGCAATATCATAAATGTTACGTGTCCTTAACGGTTTGTCTTTAAAGAGGAATGCTTTTTTTGTCACTGACAAGGTACATAGTGCAAACGACTGCAATTATTTAGGTGTTACAAGTTACTTCCGATTACTACTCCTACCACCACCATACTACTATCTTAGAAGAACAGGGTTACGGTACCTGAAATTCTTAAAGACAGATGATGAAAATCTCCGTGTTGAGGTTTTTTCCTTCTAAAATACGGTATTGTTATAAATAACATTTAATACATAATTGATAATGTGTAATATTAATGTTAATCCATCTGTTAATTTTTCCAACAGTATTCTGCCTACATTTGTAGAACACGTGTTCAATGTTAACAAATCCTGATTCTATGGAAGGCTGTTACAACCGTAACATCACCTTTCCAGACTAATTTGCACCACCAATGCTGTCTCTGTGCTCTGTTAGTCTGATTCTCTTTGATCAAACTTCAGTGAACAATCTGTGCTTCTGTACATTATAACTCACTGGCTTCCATTTATCTCCTGGGCATGATTTTAGTTAAAGGGGAAGCCTTAGGGAAAGAGCTTGGTAAGATCCTTTAAGAACAAATTGTCTTTCTGCTTTGGCAGCAGTTAGCTTGTCGTTGGTCTAATCCTAACAACGTTGGTACTCATATTTTTCTGAAGGTTGTGTGAGAATTTACATCATGGCTGTTCTAGCTTAATCTTACTGTTTGTCATCCCTCTAGGTTAGTATGGGTCCCGAGTGATTTGAGAAAATTGAAATAGTGAAATAATACCAATTGAAAAATGATTTCTACTTATAGAGTATTAATCTGTGGAGTTCAAACTCATTAATCTAGATCACCTCCCTTTGAGAGAGCAAGAAACATGTATGACAATGTAACTGAGAGGTCAGATAGCAAAAAAAAAAAAAAAAAGAGTGATATTAAAGAACTTTAAGGTTACAAAATAAATCAAAGGGAAGTTAAAAAATTTGCTAAACTTCTAGTTGGCTTAACAGAAATAATGGCACTTCTCAAAGCCAAATGAAATTATTTGGCTTAGAATGCCCTACTAACCCAGAGAAGGAAACTTCAGAATTTAGCATAACCAATACTCATATGTACAGAAAAAAAATTTTCTTAGGGAAAAATTTCTATTTTTTTCACATTCCATTTAAACTCTTCAGGTACAGCTAATAGAGCTCATTCCAAAAATATAATCAGGCTCTATGTGATTTTACCCCTTTTGTTTTTTGTTCAGACATTACTCTTTGGAGATTTAGAGAGATAGATACTGAGGAAGGATGGCATTTATTACTGTGGCAGCTTTGGCCATTTGGATGGCAGGAAAGACTTTTGTTAAAACATAAGTTTTCTAACGTGGCAGGTAAGTCCTTAATGACAGCAATGGAACCTTGTAGTTTACTGGGACAATGATGATAATATCTTTGACTATAGTGTTTTATAGAAATGTCCCATTACAATATAGGAGAAAATACATGGAAGATGCTTGTGGAATCTAAAAAAATAAATCTAATATCAAATTTTATAGCTATAGTACTGAGAATATAAACAGGGTTCTTGGGAGTGAAATAACCTGATTAAACAAATGTAACTATTTAGTTGGGGAAATTCATTGTTCAACACAAATGTGATATAAAGTTACTACCCAGTACCCAGATTTCCATGAAAGAACAAACTACTGTAAACAAAAGAGAAAGGAAGAATTTTAAATGTCTTGGAGAATGAGACAGAATGATTTACTAGGGAACAGCTCAGACAGAAAAGTACCATTGGCAGGAAGTACAAGACAAGATTTGAAAAACCAAGAATGTCTCAAGTGAGTATGATTTTTTTGTTTGTTTTTATTTTTTTAGGATTTTTTTATGTATTATGTCCAACTTCTCCAAGGACCATAAGAAATTTCAGTTAAGCCCTCTTAATCACTTACGGGTTTTTTGAAAATTAAAAGAGACTTTGAATTTTGCATTCAGTAGCACACACTGTAATATAAACCACAGAGAATGAAGAAGAGATGTAGGAGATATGCCAGAGTTATATTTTAAGGTTCTAAGAAATATAAAATCACTTTCAAGAAAACACTTCATGTTATACTAGTTTCAACATTAAATTACCATATTTTTTGATTCCATTAATTTTTTTTAATGTTTATTTATTTTTGAGAGGCAGAGACAGAGTGCAAGCTGGGGAGGGGCAGAGAGAGAGGGAGACACAGAACACTAAGCAGGCTCCAGTCTGAGCTGTCAGCACAGAAGCTGACTCAGGGCTCGAACTCACGAACAGCAAGATCATGACCTGAGCTGAAGTCGGATGCTCAACTGACTGAGCCAGCCAGGTGCCCTGATTCCATTTTAAATGTAGAACAACTACATTTGAAATATTATCAGTTTTGCTATCTAAACCCAAAATGCTTTTTCAAATTTACAGTTGTGAATTAATCTTAATAACAGTAGAGTTGAAAATAATCTAAGAAGTGAAATATTTTAACCTTTTTTTAAAAAACATACTGACACCCACTTATAATTATGGAGGTTAAAAAACAGTTTTATGTAGCATGGCTGAAATACATTAATATATTCATGAGGTTAATTAAAAGAGAACCATAGAAAGTGGAAGTATTCAGTAAATGAATGTCTTTGTGTTTGTGTGTAGGAAAGAGGGGTGTGTATAATATCTATATATCTATTTATTTTTGTAGTTATTTAAATATTTCTTATTTTTCACCTAATTGCTTTAAAGGTAGCTAAGATGCCAAATATTTGTATTTGCTTGTTTTCAAGTATATATCTCCTTAAAACTATATGTAGTAATGACTACTAAAGTTAAATGCTGTATTCTGAGAAGAAATATTATAGATATTGGCTTTGTGTTTCTTTCTTATATGAAGACAATTTAAGAGAAAGCAGTTAGTGGTAGAGAAGTCAGAAAAATATAAATCTCAGTATTTTTCTCATTTCAATGTTAATGAAGAATGAATAATGGGAAGCACATTGAAGATTGGAAGAGCAAATACTTTCGACAGGTGCATGGATTTCATGGAGTATAGAGGGTATTCAGACTCTCCTTCTCTGTTGGTGGCTGCCAGATAGCTGTGCTTTTTGGCCTCCTTATAGAATTAAACAAGATTACCCAGCTGGCTAATAATTAACTGGTAGGATAGTGCTTTTCAGCCTTCTTATGGAGCATTGTCCATTCTTCCTTTACAGCTTTCTTAATCCTGGATTTGTTTGTGTCCATGTAGTTGAGAAAGTTTTTAAAAAATTGAACTCTAGAAATAAAAAACTTAGTCCATTAAATTTTAGCGTGACAATAGACTCATGACTTTGTGTCTCAGGACACTTGTTTTTTTTCTGTTTTTTAATGTCACAAAGCACCTATTACAAACAGATAATTTAGCTAGGGTATGAGGATGTGAAGCGTTATATTAATTAGTCATATTTTTAGCAAATAAATGTCAAGGTTTTTTTTTTTATGTTAATGCCAACTTTCTAGATCTGTAACTGGAAGACAGTACATGCTGCCCCACTTTAACTAAAGATGCATCACTTGGATTAGTTCTTAACTTTTTAAGTAAGCTTTTAGATGAAGACACGTCTTGTAAATTAAAAGCAAAGGTTGAAAATCAAAGTACTATGGCAAGCAGGTTATTATGTCCTAAGCCTGTAAAGTCCAAGCGCAGGAACCAAATTCTTTAGGTTCTAATCTTGGCTCACTAATATATATGTTATGCATAAGTCACTTAACCTCTTGGTACTTCAGTTTTCTCATCTATTAAACAAGACAATAACAATACGACCTACCTCATAGAGTTGTTTTGAAAATAAAATGCATTAGTAGTACCATGTAGAACACTTAGAATGATGACGGGCAAAATAATAAATTGATAAAACCTAGACATTATTAACATTTTTATTGTCATTACCATTATATTTTTATCATTATGCTGTCAGCCCTTATCATATCTCTTCTTATAATGACATTGGAGTCGATGTCTAATTCCCCTCATTAGATTGTAGATTGCGTGAAGAGCAGAGGTAGTATTTAGAGCTGCTCACAAATATTCTGGTTATACTTCCAGGTGGCTGGAAGAACTTAACATTCTTGCTCTTGTGGTTAGGAATTGCCATGCGACTTTTTTGGTCAAGGAAATGAGAATGGAAATATGTATGTCACTTTTCGATAAAAGCGTTAACAATCAATGCACAATTTACCGAGTCCTCTCCTTGTGGCTTGGTGATTGTTAGAAGCAAGTATTGAAACAGAGCCTCCATCAGCCTCAATGCCTATTATGAGCAGAGACTTTGTGGTTGCACTGCGTGGAAGCATGGAACCTGCAGCAAAAACAAGAAGTAACTTTTTATTGCTTTAAGCTGCTGAGAATTTGGAGTTAGTTTACTATCATAGCATAAGTTAACCTATTTTGACTTATACAGGAGCTAAGCATTGATATTTCTTTCCTTTTTTTTCCTCAATTGATTCAACAGAACAGTGTCTTGTCAAAAAATGAAAGAAAATATCTTTATTGAAATAGTTGTTCATCCTTGTGAAAACATGTGAATTCCACAAACTCTACTATCTTCAATCAAAGGATTATTTTCACCTTGTGTTTGACATTTTAATATCAGTTGACTGTTGCTTAATCCTGCTTCTTTCATTTCATCTCATCATGAATCTACCCTATAGAGCTGCTTTCACTGGAAAATTTATAGGTTATTGCAGTGTTTCACTATAAAACCATGCTTTGACATTTATTTCCTTGAAAATGACAGCAAAAGAGTAATTGTTTAGTTGATTATTATGAAAATTTCTGTTTTCTTGGTAATAATCACAGAAAGTTGGAAATGTTTTTGTCTTAAAAACATGTAGTTTCACTCTTATTTTTTTTAAGTACTCAATTAAGATTTTAGAAAATATAAAGGCTTAGGGGATTCAATAGAACCCTGGGGGTTGGGGGCTTACTGAAAGCTCTGGGAAAGAAGGAAGACTTTGAGAAAAGATAGTGGCTTCCAGAAAATTTATTGGTGCAGCTCTCTAAAACCATATAGGTTTCTGTACTTCTCTCTGCACACACAAGGGACCAATAGATGCTGCTTATGTGAAAGTATGTTGGAGAGAAGGTGGCAGAGGCAACAGAACACCTTCTGTAAAGTAAAAATTTTCTACTGAAGGTGTTATGAAGGTCAAATAACATATCTTCTGTGCTATCAGCTGATATTTTAATGGGCTTGGTTTGTTTAACTTCTCCCTTAGAATATGATTTCCCTGAAATAAAATCTGCATCTTTATCACTGTTGCCTTCTAACTTCATAGAACAATATTTAGCATGTATTAGAAAAGTAGTAAAAATTTAGTAAATAAATAAATCAAAAGATTTGCTATTTAAGAACCGAGCAAAGGAGAGCTAAAATAGACATAATGAGTTGCTTAATAAAGAGTTGGTTTAGTAAAATATTCTGGCCTGGAATTTTATAAAAATGTAATAATAGGAAGTTAATTAGAGTATGTATATTTTCATAGAGAAACCCAAAATATGGCAAAGACATTTAATTATTTTATTCTGAGGATTTTGGACTGCTTTAAAAATAAACACATGCATTTTTTTTACTCTTCCTGCTCATGAGCTCCTGATCATTCCTTGTTTTTATACTCATGAAAGAGATTATAGAGGACTTATGGATGAATGAGATATAACCCGAAAACTAACTATAAAATGAGCATGATTGAAACAACCACTATAAGACTTTAGAAATTTACCAAACAATCTGAAAAACATTTATATTTAAAAATTGTTGGACTTGAGGCAAGGAGAGCAAGAATCTTGTCCTTTTGGCCTACAGTTGACACCACCTCCTCACTCCAAGCTTGGGCAATGTAGAAGCTCTGCCAAGGTAAGGTAGGCTATGAGGACCACTAGGGTTTTATCGCCGTGGACTCATTATTTCCTGGAAAAATTACCTTTTGAAAGTAGCATGTGAGGTATAGCTGTTATCTTATTCCACTAGTCTGATGTTGCATTTGGTTTTGGGCAAGCATATTCCTAGTCACTGTTTTTCACAAGAACCAAAAAGACCTAGCTGGAAAGTGGACTGGAAAGGCCCTGAGCTATTTAAACACTCCTGGCATATCATTAGCTTGTGCATGTAGAAAGAGGAGACTCAATGGGGCGCCTGGGTGGCGCAGTCGGTTAAGCGTCCGACTTCAGCCAGGTCACGATCTCGCGGTCCGTGAGTTCGAGCCCCGCGTCAGGCTCTGGGCTGATGGCTCAGAGCCTGGAGCCTGTTTCCGATTCTGTGTCTCCCTCTCTCTCTCTGCCCCTCCCCCGTTCATGCTCTGTCTCTCTCTGTCCCCAAAATAAATAAAAACATTGAAAAAAAAATTTTTTTTAATTAAAAAAAAAAAAAAAAAAAGAGGAGACTCAAAAAGGTCCAGTAGAAAGTAAAAACCAGGAGAGATACATAAATGACTTGAACATTGAGTGTTCTTTCTCACCCATACACATGCCTGGATCTAGGCATTTTTCTTAATTGGTTCAATATGGTTTTATGGAAAAACTAACCTGTTACAGAAATTTGGCATTGAGCGTAAAGGCTTCACCATTTTTTAGCAAAGCATACAAAGGTTTTGAGAAGTCAGGGCAGGAGAGGGGAACAGATATTTACAATAGCAGATATTTTCTCTTCCTCTTCTTGGTGGTGGAGGCTAAGCGTGGGCAGAGAACTGCTCAAAAACTTCATCAAACACTGTCTTGAAGCATCACTGTGTGAGAGCCAAGCACTGCAGGTGTTTTACAGCATCAATCTCCTTAGCCATGGCCAAACCCTGTGGGTAGGTGATGGGAGTCAGCTTCTTTTCCTTCAGTTTTTCAATCATATCTTTGTTGTCCCTGAGATCAAGTTTAGTCCCCACCAGGATGATGGGGGTGTTGGTACAGAGGTGTTGCCGTTCAGGGTACCACTCTCCTCTAACATTTTCAAATGATGTAGGACTCACAAGAGCAAAGAAAATTAAGAATACATCTGCTAAAATGGAAAAAAAAAATTCCATGCTCATGGATTGGAAGAAGAACAGCAACAACAAAAATAAAAGATTGAAAAGAGCCACAGAGACCTATAGGAAAAGGTCACATATACCAATTGTAAATATAATTGGATTTCCCAACAGAGATGAGAGAAAGAAAGGGACTGAAAATACTATTCAAAAAAATAATAACTGGAAACTTCTACAATTTGATGAAAAACATTAATCTGCAGATCCAGGAATCTCAACCAATCCCAAAGAGAATGAACATAAAGGGATCATCTCTAGAAACATTATAGTCAGACTTGAAAACCAAAGACAAAATATCTTGAGAAGACAAAGAAAAAAAAATCATCATGTATAGGAGTATCTGTATGATTAATGACTAAAATTTCATCAGGAACAATTCCAGAAAGCACTGGAAAAATGTACAGTATTCAAATGCTGATTTTAAAAAGTGATCTAGGAGTGCCTGGGTGGCTCAGTCGGTTAAGCGTCCAGCTTTGGTGTAGGTCATGATCTCATAGTGCATAGATCTCTGTGCTGAGAGCTCAGAGCCTGGAGCCTGCTTGGGATCTGTGTCTCCCTCTCTGCCCCTCCCCCATTCATGCTCTATCTCTCTCTGTCAAAAATAAACAAATGTTAATTTTTTTTTTTTTAAATCATCTACCAGGAGCCTGGTTGGCTCAAACGGTTGAGTGTCCAACTCTTGATTTCAGCTCGGGTCAGAATCCCAGGGTCATGGGATCAAGCCCTGTACTGGGCTCTGCACTGAGCTTTGAGCCTACTTAAGATTCTCTCTCTCTCTCTCTCTCTCTCTCTCTCCCCCTCTGCCCCTCTCCCCCATTCTCTCTCTCTTAAAATAATATAAAATAAAATAAAATAAAATAAAATAAAATAAAACCTATATTCAGCAAACTTATTCTTCAAAAATGAGCTGAAATAAAAAAAAAAAAAAAAAAAAGGTCCTGGATAAACCAAGAATAAAAGTTTGAGCCAACTGCTCTCAAAGAAATTCTAAAGGAAGTCCTTCAAGCTGAAAGGAAGTACCAGCAAATGATAACTCAAATTCACAGGAAGAAATAAGAACTAAAAAATACATCTGTTAACGTTTTATTTCTTCTCAAGAACTATTCACTTACACAAATGATCAGTGTTGGGTTTTCTATCCTCTTTTCTTTGATTAACCTTGGTCCATCCATTTGTTCTATACCACTGTCTCAGTGTTTAACTCAGGGATGTACAGAAAACTTAAGGGCCAATGAATTTCAGGGAGAACATTCTGTTTCTAAGGGAGAAACACTTTCTCCCCAATATGTCAATGAGTCTCTGTAGAAGAGTCTATCTCTCTTATATTCTCTATTTTTGTGAGAATGTAAGACTTAAGCTGCCACTATAATTTATAGGCATGGAAGATTCTAGAGGAAGCCACCATAAAGAATATTAGAGATAACACACCTCAGAAAGCAAAAAAGAGATGTGGGGCAAAGTCAAGTCCTTGGTGATATACCATTTTAACCACTAGATCAAGCATTACTTTCACATTTTTTAATATACTTTATTTTTAGAGTAGTTTTAGGTTCACAGCAAAACTGATCAGAAAGTGAAGAGAATTCTCTTATAATCCCTGCACAAACACAGTCTCTTCCTTTGTCAACATCCCACACCAGAATGATACATTTTTTATAATTGATGAATCTACAATGACTCATCATTATCACCCAAACTTTACATTTTCACTCTTAGTATTGTACTCTCTGTGGGTTCCAATGGCATGTATCCACCATTATAGCATCATGCAGGATAGTTTTACTGCCCTAAAAATCATCTGAAATTTTTCATAGATGATTTCTTTCCTCCCCATACTCAACGCCTGGCAATCACTGACCTTTTTAATGTCTCCGTAGTTTTTGCCTCTTCCAGAATGTTAGATAGTTGGAATCATACAGTATGTATCCTTTTCATATGGCTTCATTCACATAGTGATATCCATTTAAGTATTCCCCATGTCTTTACATGGCATGATATCTCATTTCTTTTTAACACTGAATTATATTCCATTGTTTGGATGTCCTACCATTTATTCATTCACATACTAAAGGACATTATGGTTGCTTTTAAATTTTGGAAATTATGAATAAACCCACTCAAAAATCTGTCTGCAGGTTTGTGTGTAGACAAAGTTTTCAACTTGTTTGGATAAATATCAAGAAGCTTGATTACTGGGTCATATGGTAAGACCATTTTTAGTTTTGCAAAAAAACTGCCAAACTGTCTTCCAGAGTTATGTGTACCATTTTATATTCCTACCAGTGATGAACAACCTCACCAGCATTTGGTGGTGTTAGTGTTCTGGATTTTGGCCATTCTAATAGTTATGTAGTAGTATCTAATTGTTTTAATTTTCTGATGACATATGATGTAGAACATCTTTACATAGGGTTACTTGCCATGTGTATCTTTTTTAGTGAGATGTCTACTTAGGTCTTTTGCCTATTTTTAAATTAGTTCATTCATTTTCTTATTATTGAGTTTAAAGAATTCTTTGTATATTGTGGCTAGCAATCCTTTATTAGATATATATTTTGCAGATATTCTCTCCCAGTCTGTCCCTTGTCTTCTATTTTCTTTTTAATTTCATGAACAAATATATCTCTTTCAATTTATAAGGTATTAAAAAGGTCTAAATGATACAGTATTTTTCAAAAGAACAATTGTATGGTAGCATAACCATACAAAGAAGTGAATTCTTTCAAATGATTTTAAGATAATGCATTTTGACTGTGTATCTCTAGTAAGATGTAAGGTAAGGATGCGAAAGAGAGAGAAATCTTAAACCATAATCAATACAATTAGTAGTAATAATATAAGTATTATTTTGAAGCTATTTTATGTATATATAAAGGAAGTAGGCATCATGTCTAATTTTATGAGAACCAAGATATCAACGTAGGAAAAAAGAGATACAAACATAAAATCAGATAGGTCATTTAAAACTCTATAAACTTGGGGTGCCTGGGTGGCTCAGTTGGTTGAGTGTCCGACTTTGGCTCGGATCATGATCTTATGGTTCGTGAGTTCCAGCTCCGTGTCGGGCTCTGTGCTGACAGCTCAGGGCCTGGAACCTGCTTTGGATTATGGGTCTCCCTCTCTCTCTGCTACTCCCCTCCTTACACTCTGTCTCTCTTCCAAAAAAATAAAGATTAAAAAAAAAAAAGAACTCTATAATCTTAAATTTGAATTTGTAATACCAGTATAAACTTAAGATTTATATTTTCTTTCTAAAAACATGTATTTCCTAGCTGTGTACATTAAAAAGAGCAAAACTCAATAGCAACCCAATGGCAAAGAACATCCACTTTTGGTCTCTACACATAATTTCTCACTAAAGGAACCAGGGGTCCTTGGAGAAATGGCTGATTTCAGGTCTAATGCAGGATATGAATGTACAAGATGAATCTGGAGCATCTTTTCCCAGGAACCAAGGAGTTTATCAAAAACTAATGTGGTGATGTAAAAAGGACATATGAGTCAACCTGAAGAAGCTGTCATTGGCAAATGAGAAGATAATCTGAGCATTAAAAAAAAAGACTATAATTTATTGAAACAAAACAAAAAATAATTCATGAACTCATAATGATATGAAAAAAAAAAAAAAGACCTAATTGGTCATCATTGAAGGTTGTTAGAACTATAGTATTTTTCTTTGAAAATTAAAAGTATGTGGGAATAATAATTTTATGGAGAAAAAAGAGACGAGAATTTTTTACTGGTTTCAGAAGCCAGTCCATACACAGTTAAGAAAAGTTCAGAAAAGTTAAGGGTCATTAAGCTTTACTAAAAATTGCCTAGTCAAGTACAAAGTAGAAATTTGAGCCTTGAAATAATATTTTAAAATGTGTTCTGTACTTCATTAAAATTCACTGTGAAAGGAGATGAGTGTCTAGTGTAGGCATTTTATAGAAAATAGATTTTAGTGAATCTAAAATCATTAATGTTCATTTTTTTTTAATTCCTGATATTGGTTATTCTAGTTTCTCTCTTTTTCTTATCAATCTTGCCAAAGATTATCATTATATTAGTCATTTCAAAGAATGAACATTTCTTATGTTCATACTTGATCATTGTTTTTATTTCATTAATGTCTGTGCTTACCTTTGTTAGTTATTCCTACTGCTTTCTTTAATTTAATGTTCTTTTTCTAACTTTTGACATGAATACATGGATAATTTATTTTTATCCTTTCATTGTTTTATGTATGTACATTTTGAGGTATATGAATCTCCTTAAAAACATGGATTTAGCTGAATCCCACAAATTTTGTTGAGTAGTTT
Organism: Herpailurus yagouaroundi; assembly: GCF_014898765.1. Lineage (NCBI taxonomy): Eukaryota > Metazoa > Chordata > Mammalia > Carnivora > Felidae > Herpailurus > Herpailurus yagouaroundi. The sequence continues at coordinate 53,455,065 of NW_024412394.1, read as the reverse complement.
TTCTATTATATTCAGTTCAGAACATTAGCAAATATTCCCTGATCTCTATTAGATAGACCTCTTTGCCTCATGGATTTTTAAAAGGATATAATTTTTAAGATTTTAGAATTTTAAATTACTTTTTGTTTTTTATTTCTAGTTTAATTTCATTGTGGTCAAATATCCTATTTTCTATGATTTCAATCCTTCAAAAATTTGTTAAAACTCACATCATGGATCAACATATGATCTACTTTGATAAGTGTTTCCTATGTGCTTGAAAATAATTCATGTTCCAGGTTTTAGATACCATATTCCATGTATGTCAACTACATGAATTTGTTGGTCATATTTATTCATTTTTTTATATATTAACTGATTTTTTGTTGTTAGCTTATTACTGTCATTCATTGAGAGATGAATGTTATTGTGTGATTCTGAATTTGTGTATTACTCCTTATACTTCAGTCAAGTTTATGTTTATCTCTTTTGAGGGATTTCTATTAAATCCATCATATTAAATTTATTTAGAATGTTTATATATTCCTGAATGACCAATGATATTATCATTAAGACATGTTTCTTTTTTTTTTTCTAATGATGACCATGGCCTTAAAAAAGATTGCTTTCTGATACAGTACATTTCCAACAGCTTCATTTTTGTTAGTGTTCATGTGATAAATCATTTTACATCTTTTATTTTTCATCTTTTTCTGTCCTTATGCATAAGATGTGTCTCATAAGAAAAGTTTAGTTGTTTGTTTTCATATAGTTTAACAATCATACCTTTCAGTTGGAATATTCAGACCATTTATATCAGTGTAATTTTTTATGTATTTGGAATTAAATTTACCATTTTATGATTTGCTTCTTATTTGTCCTACATGTTTTATGTTCTCTTTTATTTACTCTTTTTATCTCTTTTAACTTCCTTCAATTTTTTAAAAATTATTCCATTTCCCTCTTTTAGGTTTCTGGTTAGATACGCTATTATTATTATTATTATTATTATTATTATTATTTAGATATGTTATTATTATTTTAATGGTTACCCTAGAGAGTATAATGTCACAAAGCAAAGACATTAGAACAAATTAATGCTATTTAAATATTTCACTTTTGTAGGATATTTACTTATGTTTTAATTTTTATGTTTTAAATCAACAATCTATAATTATTTCTGTTTTGCAGTCTTCTTTTTTATTTATTTATTTATTTATTTATTTATTTATTTATTTATTTATTTTTGATATTTGTTGCATGTCCATACTTGTGTTTAGGGTAATTAGTTCCACCAAATAATTTTTTCTTTGGTATTATGGGTTATTTAGAAGTATACTATTTGATTTCCAAATATTTAAGGATTTTTCAGAGATTTTTCTTTTGTTGGTTTCTGATTTCATTACATTTGTGATATATTCAGAGCTTTGGCAAATACAAAGCTTATTTCGGTACATGTTCTATGTGTACTTGAAATAAGTATAAATTCTGACATTTCTGGCTAGAGTATTCTATAAATGTCAACCAGTTCAAATTTAGTCATATCTTCTATAGCCTTAGTGATCTTTCTCTCTTGTTTTATTATGTAATGAAGGGTGGATATTCTCTAACTATAGACAGTGTATTTGTCTCTTTTCTCTTAATCCAGCAATTATTGCTTTATGCATTTTGAAACTTTATTTTGAGGAGTACAGACATGCAAAAAAAATTTTTTATGTTTATTCATTTTTTGAAAGACAGAGAAAGACAAAGCACAAGCAGGGGTGGGGCAGAGAAAGAGGAGGGGACACAGATTCCGAAGTAGGCCCCAGGCTCTGAGCCTTTAGCACAGAGCCGGACACAGGGCTCAAACTCAGGAACCAGGAGATCATGACCTGAGCCAAAATCAGACACTCAACCAACTGAACCACCAAGACGCCCCTGGATGAGTACAGACCTTTTAGATTGTTATGTGCCTCAGATGAACTAATCCTTTCTTTTATCACACAAATAGTCATTTTTATTCTTGGTAAATTTTATGTCTGAAATCTACTTTATCAGAAATTAATATAGCAAATTAAGTTTGCTTTCAGTTAGTGTTACCATGGTATATCTTGTTCCATCCTTTTACTTATAGCTTTTTTGTGTTTTTATACTTAAAGTATGTTTCTTATAGGTAGCAATTGGTTGTGTCTTGCACGTTTCTCTATTCTATTTCTGTCTTTTACTTCAGATCATTTATTTTATGTGATTATTGATACAGTTAGGTTTAAATCTGTCATGTTGCTATTTACTATCTCACATGTTCTTTGTTTTTTCCCCACTTTTTGTGTTTTCTGTTGAAAAATTGTATTTTCTACAATTTTTATCCCCTTTATGACTTATTAGTTATAAATTTTATTTTGTTATTTTAGTAAAGGTTTATAGTATTTATGTTTAAATTGTCAAGCTACTTTCAAATAATATCTTAACATTTTACATATAGAATTAGAACCCTGCAGCCTTTATGTTCTCATTTCCATACATTATACATATAGTATTATAAATCCCACAATACCTTGATATTATGGTTTAAAGAGACAGTTATATTTTCAAAGAGATTTAAGTTATGAGAAAAAAGTTCTTACATATTTGTATCATTACAAATGATAATTTGTAGTTATCATTTCTAGTGCCCTTTATTCCTTTGTGTAGATTCATACCTCTTTCTGGTATCACCTTTTTTCTACCTGAGGGACTTTCTTTATTATCTGTTGGGCTGTGGGTCTGATACAGATGAAATATTTTGGATTTTGTATATCAAAAAGTCCTCATTTTGCCTCCATTTTAAAAAGATAATTTACATCGTGTAATGTGTATGGAATTCTGGGTTGATTTTTTTTCCTCAGTAATTTTAGTGGTTCTCCATTATCTCTTTTTTTGCATTTCTTTTCCAATTGGAAAGCTTCTGTCAATCTCATCTGTATTCTCCTATACATACGATGTCTTTTTCTCTGGTGTCTTTAGAGTTTCTTTTCTGCAGTCCTGGTTTCGAACAATTTGATTACAATTTTCCTCAGCACAGTTTTATTTGTGCTTCTGATGTGCTTAGGGTTCCTTGACATTCTCAGACCTTTGTTTCGTTATTTTTATGGAAGTTATATAATTTTCCAGAATTTTTTTTTAATTAGGCCACTTAAAGTTTTTCTATAGGCCACTGATGCTCTAAATTTTTAAAGTTGTTTTTTTTTTTTTCCTCCTCACTGTGTTTCATTTTGGATTGTCTATTCCTGTCAAATTCAGTTCAAATTCAACAGTATTTTCTTTGTAATGACATAATTTCTTTCTTTGAATGCCATTAATTCACCACTTTTTAAAAATCACAGCCGGTTTCTAGATTTCATGCTAGAATTTTGATTTGTGTACTTTTATATCTTACATGTTGGTAATTCTCTTTCTGAATATAGTTCAGTTATAGCCATGTGTCAGTTCTGGATGAATTTTAATTAACTTACTTTTCTTTTTATCATGAGTTGCATTTTCTTGCTTTTTTCGTGCCTGGTGATTTTTCCATTGGATGCCAGATATTGTGAAGTTTACCTTGTTATATACCTGATATTATTGTATCCCTATGAATCTTGTGAGCTTTGTTCTAGAATGCAGTTAACTGGGAAATGGTTTGATGCTTTTAGCTCTTGCTTTTAATATCAGTTGGGCAGCACCAAAGCAGTGCTTATTTTACAGCTAATTTTTTCTCCACATATGAGATAAGACTTATCTGGATATTATAGCTAATGTTACATGAATTGTGAGGTTTCTACCCTGTTTAGTGAAAACTAGCAGTATTTCTGACCCTATGTGAGTGCCAACTAGCCATTGTTACATATACATCCTTATGAGTATTTTCTTTTGTTTGCCTTGGGTAGTTAGGCCTGCATGTCTGATCAGTACGCTGCTGAATAGTCTGAGATGATTCTCTGCAGATCTCCATATTTCTCCCTCAGAGCATCTTCTTCTTTCCAGAATTCTGTTCTACAAACTCCATTCTCCTTGGTTTCCCCAAGTTCTCAGCTCCATCTTCTCAAGGGAGCCTCCTTTTCACAATACAGTCTGACACTCTCTCAAAGCTGTAACCTGGGGCAGTTATTGGGTTCCTCTAAATTGTTTTTAGGGGCACCTGGGTGGCCCAGTTGGTTGAGCATCCTACTTCAGTTCAGGTTGTGACCTCAGGGTTTGTGAGTTCAAGCCCTGCGTCATCGCAGCTGCCAGTGGCATAGCCTGCTTCAGATCGTGTCTCCTTTTTTCTCTGCTCCTCCCCTTCTGGAAATCTGGTTCTCAAAAATAAATAAAATGTTTCATGTCTTTAGGGATAATTTTGCTTCATTGCCTGAAGTCTAGTTTCTGGAGAACTATTGTTTTATGTGTATTTTCCATATTTTGGCTATTTCAAGCAGGGAACATTCTAAGGAAGGAAAGTTTGAATCTCATTATTCTATTTTGGTTAGAAATGGAAGATTGTATCAATTAATTTTTAATTATATATATAATTAAATATATATGTGTGTGTGTGTGTGTGTGTGTGTGTGTGTGTGTGTGTGTATATATATATATATTCCTGGCATTTTTACTTGATTTTTTTCATACTCTGCTGGAATTCTCAACTTGTCTCTAATTTATTCAATATATTAATCATGATTGTACATCAGTTTGTATCCAATAACTTCAGTATGGATCTATGAGTCTGTTTCTATTTTGTTTTCCCCTCTGCTTTTAAATTACCCTTTGTATTTTTTCATAATTGGACTAAGTTTTAATGAATGGTGCGTATTGTACCTGAAAAATTGAAGATACAATCTTACTGATGTTATGTTCCTCCAGAGACAATTAATTTTGCTTTTAGACAGTGGACTAGGATAAAATCTCTTTAAGCCAATCAGAAATTGAACTGGTAGTAAGGTGGGTGTCAATCTTTTATTCCTAGGTATAACCCTTTGAAGCCCCAACCAGGGTCCCTCCTCTAAGACATATGTTAAATTCCTTTTCTTTTCTTTTTTTTTTTTTTTTTTTTTTTTCCTTTTCATCAACCAGGTAAGTCTTAGCAACACTAAGTATTGGGCACTCCTCTCTGGATTTTCCTTCTCTCTGGGATTAAGTTCTCACTGCCTTGGTAGCTTTTAGACGACTTCAAACAGTTTTGTGTTTTTGTTTTTGTTTTCTATCAAGTTTTCAAGCTGTTTTTAGCACAAAGGTTGATCTGAAACAAAGTAGTGTGCCAAAGCTTGAAACAAAAAGTTCCCAGTAATATATTTTAAAATAACTAGAAACAAAGGAGAAAATAGAGATACTGACTTAATGCCTTCTTGGCTAAGATATCTTAGAATCTAACAGACATCTGTCAGCAAGGAGTTAAAAAATGGAACAAAATCATACAGGATTTTTCTTCATGGATATATTAAAATATTCATTAAATGCTTACTACTAACTGGATTAGTGGTTATAAGTCATATTACATTATGTGTTTTAAGTTTACCTTTACAAAGTGTCTTTTTTATCCCAAAAGGGAGTTTGAAATAGGTAAAGCAAGAATTTTATAGATCTGAAATTCAAGACTGAGCTATTTGAGAATTATAGAATTCTTAATTATATATAGAAGCAGGAAAGGAAATGTACAAACTAGAAACAGAAGAGTAAATAAATTACATCTGATTTATTTGATCAAATAAAACGTGATTCAATTTAAGACACATTTATTGAATGCTTACTTTTGCAAGTTACTTTGGGAAGCACCAATGAGAGGGAATATTGATACATAGTCTTCACCAGTATTTATTATTAATTTGGGTTGAATCATTTTCAGTCTTGTATGTCACAGGAATACATTTTACCTTTTTCCTGAAAAATTCAATTATAGAGAGAGAGATCTGGGAGAGTCTTTTTTTTTTAAATTTTTTTTTTCAACGTTTATTTATTTTTGGGACAGAGAGAGACAGAGCATGAACGGGGGAGGGGCAGAGAGAGAGGGAGACACAGAATCGGAAACAGGCTCCAGGCTCTGAGCCATCAGCCCAGAGCCTGACGCGGGGCTCGAACTCACGGACCGCGAGATCGTGACCTGGCTGAAGTCGGACGCCTAACCGACTGCGCCACCCAGGCGCCCCTGAGATCTGGGAGAGTCTTTTGATGTTATATGTATTTTTAAAACTGAGTTACAAGGTTTTATGTTGAGAAATTATGGTAAAAACCTAGTCTTTCAATAACTTATCATCACCAGTATAATATATCCAAATTAGTGTGTGCATGTGTCTTTTGCTTATCTCACCAGCCTAATTGTTCATCACTCTCTTTGTTCTTGAGCAGAAGTCATTGGACTACTTACTCTTCCAACATGCTTTATTTGTATATACTTATTTCTCAGTATGGTGAAGTCTTTTTTGCTTCATTTAACTGGAAAACTTCTACACAAACTTCAAAGTTTAGTTAAAGTATCATATCTCTAAAGCTTTCTATAGCAGCCTTATCTAGGCTTAGAGTCTTACTTTCCTAACAACATATTTTATGAATTGTCTGATCCTATTTGTGTTTTGTTTATTTTGAGAGAAAATACTGGAAATTTTCATTTAAAAAAAGTCAAATAATTCAAACCTAGTTCTGAAAAGTGGTGGATAATTTTTAACAATTAAGTAGACACAACCATGTGTCAATAGATAGCTGTGTTCAATAGACAGACAAGTTCATAGTTCATCCTGCCTATAAATTTTAAAATCATGCATATTTGATGAATTTTTAATTTTGGGTTGATTCACCCTATTTTAAAGTTTTTGCACAGAGTAAGACTTTATTAATTTTTTATATGATGCTCTTTCAAATTTGCATAATTCAAATTTGCATAGAATTCCTAAACACAGTGTAGTATTGTTATGGCACTTGTCTTATTGTATTGCATCCGTCTAACCAATAGACTTATGCAATCCTCAAATACAGGGCAATGTTTTCATCTAAATATCACCAAAGCCTAACCCAAAGCTGTGATGGTGTTAAGTGTTCAGTGATTGTTGAAGGAGTTAAAAGACAACAATAAGCAGACCCACTAAGCAATATATATATATATTTTAAATTAACCTATCTTCTCTATAAAATTAAGTTAGAAGAAGTAAGAGAAGGAAGAAAAGTAGGAAGGAAACTTACAGTCCAAGAACACATAGAACATTTTTTTTTTTATGTCTCTGTGTGGGTTCCACATTGGCAAACAGAAAATATTTATATTGGCTGATGATTGATTAAAGTCAGTTGGTAATTATTTTAGTTAATCCATTTCCTTTTAATATAATTTTTATGTTTGTCAATCAGTAGTATAGTTTCATTCATCTCAAGCACTATAAACTATCCCATTTGATTTTATACATTAAAAATACTTTTAAAGAAGTTATGATACAAACTATTACAGCTCACTCATTTATTATTTAAAAATTCTGGTTTTTAAAAATTCACTTGAAAATGAGCATTTTAGAAAATCAGTATAACTTCTAGAATTATCCTCTAATCTTTATTAAAAATGCTTAAGCAATTGAGGATGTAGAAGTGGGATTGGAAAGAATTGTAAAAATAATGTATTTTCCTTAAGTTTTACTTTTATGTTTATATACTGAAAGTAAAAAAAAAAATAATGATAACTTTTACTGTTTTTTCAAGTTTGTATTTAAATTCCCATTAGTTAACATGGAGTGTAACAGTTTCAGGTGTAGAATTTAGTGATCTCACACTAACTTAAATACAATGCCCCCCCCCCCTTGCTTATCACAAGTGCCCTCCTTTATCCCCATCACCTATTTACCTATTTAACCTATCCCCCCACCCACCTACCTTTTGGTAGCCATCAGTCTGCTCTTATATTTAAAAGTCTATTTCTTGGCTTTCTTCTCTTTTTCCCCTATATTCATTTGTCTTATTTTTTAAATTTTACATGAGTGAAATCATATGGTATTTGTCTTTCTCTGACTTATTTTGTTTAGCACAATAATTTCTAGCTCCATCCACATTGTTGCAAATGGCAAGATTTCATTCTTTTCTATGGCTGAGTAACATTCTCTCTCTCTCTCCTCTCTCTCTCTCTCTCTCTCTCTCTCTCTCTCTCTATATATATATATATATATGTATATAATATTCCATTATATATCTTTATATAACTTTTATCCAATTCATCAGTTGATAGCCATTTGGGCTCTTTTCCATAATTTGGTTGTTGTTGATAATGCTGATATAAACATCAGGGTGCATGTATCTCTTTCAATTAGTATTTTCATATCCTTTGGGTAAATACCTACTAGTGCAATTGCTAGATGGTAAGGTAGTTCTATTTTTAACTGTTTGAGGAACCTCCATACTGTTTTCCAGAGTGGCTGCACTAGTTTTCATTCGTACCAAAGTGTAAGAGGGTTCCCCTTACATATTACTATTTTTGACACATTATATAAATGGGACTAACTACATAGAAAATTAATGCATGGTTTCTTTCTTACATTTTGTTACCTATATTTTCAGATCAAATATAGAAAACATTTTTAAAACACTGTAGGCACTCATAATTGGTTAAAATTATTATTTGAAATTCTAAACATATTTAGTTACCTGGTGCCACATTTCAGTAGAAAAATCTCACAAAATAATATGCAAAAAGTCCTCAATCACATCAACAAGAATTTCTAAATTTTCTTTTGGATGAACATTTGAAATAGCTAGTTCAGATATGTATTTAATCTGTTTATGCACACATACATTTGTTTAATGAAAGTTATTTGTACTTATTGAATATATCTACCTGCTTCTTTTTATTAGAATTACAGATCAAATGTTTTAGTTGGCAGAATAATAAACCTTATGGGGCAACATTCTAACTCTAAATTTTGTGACAGATAACAGGCTTACATACTAATAACAGCATTGATGTTTTCTTGGAAAATCTGGGGAACTGAAGACAATAATAAATCTCTCCATATGTGAGATGGATACTTTGCCTTCCAGTGATATAGACTTGGGATTTTTTTTTTTTTTTAATTTGGGTGGGAAATTTACATCAACTGTAGGATGGGAGGGGAGACACACATGATAGCCTTTTGTTTTTGTTTTTGTTTTGTTTTGTTTTTGCCCTGAGTGGCAAAATGCAGGTGTTCAAATTAAATTAAGTGTTTATGTTGTTACTAAAAAGACTTTGTAATTAACCTCATGTTATGAGAAAAAATTTGCTTATGTAAAGGTCCGGAGAAGTGAGGAGTTACAATTGGTCATGGCTGGAAATTGGCAAAAGGATACTTGGCAGTGAGTTTTGCCCAGAATTTTGCTGCAGGTTTTTTCAGCTAATATAAAAGAGAAAATGAAGGGAAGGAAAAGGAATTTGATATTGGGACATTTATAAGCCTCATAACCTTCTTTCTTTTCTCCTTCTTTCTATGTTCTCTTATCCATGGACAAATGCCATGTGCCATGAAAGCAATTGGCTCTTTAAACTGGACACTATCCAAAGCCCAGTGTGTAAAGATGAAAAATAAATAAATATTGGAGCCAGAATTTTACACATCTTATCTTTGGAGAGTTATTAATTCAGAGTTACCATATGCGTTGTCTGTCTATGGTTAGCGTGGTCAAAATCGTTATTAGGCATATTGAACCTACAACACTAATTCCAGTGTCATGAATTCAGTTTAAAAGCAACTCTTCTGCAGTCAGGTTCTGGCAAAACTTCAAAGCTAGCATTCAAAGTCGGAAAGCTTAAAACCATGCGAGCTTATTTAGATTCCTTAAATGGTCTGGTTTAGGAGATTTCTAGGCATTTGAAGCTTTGTAAGCCATTGCAGAATGAAAAAAGTTAATCTGTGCAGCTACGTTTTCAATAACGTGACATTAGATTCATTTCAAAGGCTTTTTTTCTTGGGTATCTAACCATACTCAGGATTTCTCCAGGGTGTAAGATACAGTGTCTTCCTTATTTATTTATTTTTAATGAAGGGATTGCTTCTCATGCTGAGGATTATATAGTCAGAGTCTAAAGATATTTGGTTTTTTGTTACATCAAAATAGCAAAAATGGGCTGTTTTCTAAAAAAAAAAAAAAAAAGTATGCCTGAAACAAGAATAAAACAGAATTTTTTAGGCAGAAAAATGCTTAAAAATATAGGTGAACTTTGGAGTGCAACTGACATTTGTGGCCCTAAGGTCTATATCAACATGACATTTGAAATTTAACATTCTAAATACTCTTTCTCCCTAGTATCTTTAGAAAACATCTAGTTCACTAAGTTAGTAGAATGTATGAGATGCATATTTTTATATTATTGACCGTCTCAGCTTCTTTCTATTTAATTCTTTCAAAATGCACTTATAAATGTTAGACAATTTAAGAAATATTAACAAAACCTCAAATAGGACCCTGAGTAGCCAAGAGGTGGTAAATAAATGTCTTAGAAAGAATGTTTATTTCTATTTTATTTTCTTTACATGAAAAGAAAAATTCCCTTTGAATATAGTATGTTTCTTCATGAGATAGGGAGAATTTCCCATCAAAATGTATAATTAATACTGTTAAAAGATAAACTGAAGAGTAATAAAAATTTTAAGATTCAATTTGAGCACAAAACTTTTGGAATCAGGCGACATCCAATCTAGCAGATAGAAAGGAGCTCCGAGGAGCTTACAAAATTAAAGACTTGTATAGGCAGAAGGGAATGGGAAAAAGAAGGTATATGGCCAAAAAAAGTCAGTTGGTTATTGTAAAGTTACTTTACTTGAGAGGACGGCAGGGGTCAATCCAATTGCCCAACTAGTGCTAATCTGCCAATTTCCGATTGACTGGTTTAAGGTTCCATTTCTGGGAGAGCCAAATCTATAAGTTAAGTCTTGGTTTGGTGATGCAGGACTTAACATATACAGTTCAGTTTTAGGCCTGTTGTGTTGTGTTTAACAATACTTAACTCAAATCTGTATATTGGCCTGATATTGTCCTCAGCTCTGGTCCCTGCATTTGGGAATATTTTTGTCTTGGAAATACCAATTTTGGAAATTTCAAAAGGGGGTATATTTAGCCACATAGCCTGCATTGAGGTTGTTGGTTTTTAATTACAAACTATATGTCATTTTTTCACCAACTTGATTTGTAAGTGTCTGGGTCACAGCAACTTCACCTTAAAACACATTGTCATCTCTCTGGGTACTTTTCACAGTATTCTCCACAGAATAGATTAATTTAAAACCAGTTTTGGATAAATGGATATATGAAATAATGAATCATTAAATTTTGATAATTATTTGGAGATTCACATCTTGACCCCAAACCCAAAAGGAAAATTAAGGTCATCATGCATTTCATTTAAAAACCAGGTTTATTTCCTGAAATAACTTATGTTTTCTTTTATGCTATTATTTTTCTAGATTTTAAGTAAAATATTTAAATTATATATATTTATAACTATATTTATAACAATATATAAAACTAGAACTATTAAACTATTGAATGTTTAATATATATAGATATATTCAATAGTTAAATTAGCAAAATTGGAAACAGTATTTCCAAAAAATTACATTAACTAAGAAAATAATATAAATTCATAACATAGAAGACAGCCATTGAAACACTGATGACGATTTTTAATGTTCATCGTCCCTTGGCTTCATCTCTGTCCCTTCCACCATCTCAAAGGAGGAACTTGAAGTTCATTTCTCATGATTCCTTTCTGGAACTGTTTCCTGTTAGATTCTGAAGACAAAAAAGGAGACCCCTTGTTTTCTAGAGGCAGTTGTACACAAGCAAACTGTGATTTTGGAAGCCTCAACTAAGGATCACCTACTTGAGTCCTGAAGCACCTGAGGTCTTGGGAAGCATTCAGGTACTTATAGACATGTTCTTCAGAATCCCTGTCTTTGATTTGAAACATGGCTGAAATCATTGGTGGAATGTTCTCTATAATCCTTTCACTTCCATATTGAGGGAATGTGGCTTCCTAGTTTTCATTCCCCTACCCTGTTGAACAGCACTTAAATGTCCACTGAAGCAAACCCTTGTAATAGTATCAATTTACTTTGTGATTCCTGGACATAAATCCCTTTTGTGACAAATGAATGATAGATTTTAAAAATACATCATAATTCAAGTGAGGTGATCCACAAACATATGGATTTTTAATAATGCTCATGCAGAACAAATATTATTGATGAATGACTCTCCTGAACTATAGATCTTCTTAAAAATACTCAAAATATTTTGAGTTTTCCTTGGTTGTAGTTTTACCTTATAAAGTTGAAAACAAGTGTCCTAGGATTAATTTGTTTTAGAATATAAACGAGAGGGGAGTCTGGGACTCTGTTGGTTGTGCGTCCGACTTCGGCTCAGGTCATGATCTGGCGGTTCGTGAGTTTGAGTCCCGTGTCAGGCTCTGTGCTGACAGCTCGGAGCCTTGAGCCTGCCTTGGATTCTGTGTCTGCCTCTCCCCCGCTCATGTTCGCTCTTTCTCTCTCTCTCTCTCTGTCTCTCAGAAATAAAGAAACATTAAAAAAAAAAAAAAAAGAATATCACCAAGAACATGCATAATGCCTTTTTGTAAGTTTCTTTGTTTTTTGCCCTTGCCTATAAATTAAAGTTGGTTTTTTAAATTAATTTACTTCTGGGGCGCCTGGGTGGCTCAGTCAGTTAAGCGTCCGACTTCAGCTCAGGTCACGATCTCGCGGTCCGTGAGTTCGAGCCCCGCGTCAGGCTCTGGGCTGATGGCTCAGAGCCTGGAGCCTGCTTCTGATTCTGTGTCTCCCTCTCTCTCTGCCCCTCTCCCGTTCATGCTCTGTCTCTCTCTGTCTCAAAAAAAAAAAAAAAAAAAAAAGTTAAATTAATTTACTTGTTAGATTAAATAATATTCTTACAGTCTTTTGGTCCTTTTTTTTTTATAAGACCCTAACCAAAAATGTGTAAGGACTTTAGAGTTTAAACAGTGGCCAAATGAAAAGCAAAACAATCTTTATTATAACAGTTAAAAATTAAATTAAACTTTTATTTTGACTAAAATCTATTCTGGTAGATATCTCTGAAAATACTTCTAAAAGTGGATTTCTTCCAGAATTAAATTAGTGCACAACTATAGTATATACCTTCTTTGGTAACATCATAAAAATTTTTGACTGAATCGTTTGAAATGAAAATATTTTACATTTAATGCTTACAAATTTTTTTTCCCATTTTCAGGGAGCTTTTCCATAGATCTTACTTTATACCCATTTGGTAGCCTAATTTCGTAAGAGTTTTCTCAAAATGCTAGACAGGCAATAGAAAGAAATGAGCACTTCTTGTGCCCTAAAGCAAAAGAATGCCCACTGTTTTCTGGAAGAGTAAAAAGAGCTATTGTAAGTGAGGTGCTATTTAAATACGTAGAAGATAAGACAGGAAAGGGAAACTCTTTGTTGTGGCAGAAGGGGCTCGACATTTTAACAAGAAAGTACTTTAAATATCAAAGGTGAGTGTAGGAGATAGCTGAAAAGCAACATAAATGTTTTTAATGCCACAAACATGGTTGAAATACTTGAATATTTCTTCCTATTTAGGAGGAACAGAGACAAAGTGGAAATCTGAAGTGATACATTAATAGAAACAGATCTAGGAGCTAAATGAAGTGCATTTGTGTGTGTGTTGGTATTTTGCTGATACAGTTGAATAAATACTAAACAAAAATTAACATAGAATTAAAATATAGGTACTAAAGCTAGTCAAATTAGTGAAAACAAATGTAAAACACATGTGACCTGTCCAACGAAAATAAAAATAATCTTTAGATGTCAAGGATCATCATTTTAACAAACTTTATTATAGCAGCACAATGTACTCAAAATGTAAACTTTAAAACAGAATTCAGGGAGAATCATACCAACATATTTTAGGAAAGGCGTTGTAATTTGTTTTAATGAAATAATATGTAAGCTTATTTAATATTGTCATTGGAAGTGTCTACTAACAATTTAGAACTATGCTGTGACACACAACAGAATCCACGTGGAACTCTCATCCTAATGCCTTCACCATGTACCAGTAAATTCATAGGTGTAGGCAGAATCAAATGAACACTCTCACCATTAGGTTAGCATCACCAAGGCTAAGTGGTTTTATTTTACGTAGTGAAAACTAGAACACTGCTCATACAATTGCTGACATGCAAACAGTTTATATAAGTTACTAACTCGAAATGTCCATTCATATAGCAAGGGCAGTATCTCCATGTTTCAACTGTTTGACACAATGATGGATTATTTATTTACTGAACAGCACTGGTGGCCAGAAAATCTGATTTCCATGCATGAAATCCATGAAACCTCAGCCACTGAACAGTTTCTTTTACATGTGGCAAAGGTCATCTATCAAGGGATTTTCTCACGTTTTGTGTGATTGGTCATGCCTCATTTCCTTCAAGAAAATATGATTTCCCTAACGTCTGTGCATTTTAAATGACTCACAAAAGGCCTAGAAAGTTATTTCCTCTCTGTTTGTGATAAGCACAGAATATAGAGGCTAACCTACAGGGAAGGACAAGCAAGTGTTTGTAGCTAGAAACCATATTTAATCCTATCATTAGGAAAGCCTTAGCACTCACCAGGTATAAAAAGGCTGCAAAATTAGACACTTAACCTTGTCATTTAACCTTGCAGAGTTTAATCTGTATTCGAACTTTAATAAATATGTTTCATAGATGTATCCTTACATATTAGAAGAGACTCGTTTCAAACAATATATTTCAAATTTAGAGTTTTATTTGGTGAAGGACTATGTGAAGATTTCACTCCCTTAAAAAACAAAATCATCATTTCTATTTTTGGCCTGAAAAATCAATGAGAGAAAAACAGTAAAAGATTATGCTTTCAGTAAAAATTTTAAGACCAATAAATACAAACACGGTGTAAAATGAAGAGCAGCTTAAAGAGCACTGTTTGCCTGAGAAGAGATTATAATATTCTTAGCGACTGAAAAGAAAAACCTCTAGTTTCCTAACTTAATTAATGTTTGCAAAATGTTCTTTGGAACACAGTTCAGAAGTATCTTAGAGTGATACAAATATCCCAAATCTCTTGATGCTCTCAAGTTATGTCTAAAAACTTACAAGTGTTGCTAGCTAGTTCATACAACCAAAAGAACATCTGTCTCCATCATTGTACCTAGGTGTTCAGTTCAGGTAGGTGATGCGGGAACATAAGGAATAACCCCTGATTATTAGTGTTATTTTGATACATTATAGAGATATTAACTACAGAGAGTAGACAGAAAGATATGACAAATGGTAAATAATACTCTTACCAGTTAGAGGAAAATATAACACACTGTCACAGATAATGTTGTGAATCTATTGAAGCTTAAGCATCGCAGTTCCTGATTATATGAGCTCTTTCCGAGACTTTGTATATATTTTTGAATTAGCAATTTTGAATTGTTTCTTTTTTAATGAGGGCTTCCCTGATTATATAAGCCTTAGACCCTCAAAATCTGAATCCATCAACCTGGACCTTACCTGGATTTCTTTCCTATTTTTAGTGCCTTGGTGTAATAAAAATTCATTTGTCTGCTCAAAACTATTCAAAGTTAGATTTGGGGATGCATGAGTGGTTCAGTCGGTTAAGGACTGCCTCTTAATTTCAGCTCAGGTCATGATCTCACGGTTCCTGAGATTGAGCCCTGCACTGGGTTCTGTGCTGACAGTACAGGGCCTGCTTGGGATTCTCTCTCCTCCCCCTTTCTCTGCTCCTCCCCTGCTCACTCTCTCTCTGTCTCTGTCCCTGTCTCTGTTTTTCTCAAAATAAATAAATAAACTTAAAAAAATGTTACATTTGAGGGCGTCTGGGTGGCTCAGTCACTTAAGTGATGGACTTTAGCTCAGGTCATGATCTTGCTTTTTGTGGGTTCAAGCCCCCTGACAGGTTCTGTGCTGACAGCTCAGAGCTGGGATCCTGCTTCAGATTCTGTCTCCATCTCTCTCTGTTCCTTCCCCCACCCAAATATAAATAAACATTAAAAAAATTTTTTTTAAATGTTACATTTGGAAGGACAATGAATAGAAGCTTTCTCATTACATGTGTATGTCTGTATATATGTCTAATATTGAGTTAAGTTTAACTTGTATTGAGATCTTTTTAGGAATAAAGAATGTAATCATAAGGGACAGCCCTCACAGTTGAAGTTATGTTTAAAGAAAGTGGTATAGAAAATAATAAATTTCCTGAGAGAGTTGCAAAAGAAGGGTAGAGAGTTTTACAACTGAATAAAAGCAGTATTTACACATTGACATTTGGATATGGGCAAAATGTGTTAATATCCTCTTCTCTTGTAGTTTTCATGACAACCAATATACATGAGATTTGTGGAAAATCATTCTTAATTTCTTTATTTTAGTTATGAATCTTTCTTGAGCCTCAGCTACTTTTATGTACCAAAATTAACAAAATGATGTAAATGCAATATATTTACACACATACATACGTATACACATATATTATCTTTCATTAAGTTAATGTATATGTGTATTTATGGGTGTGTGATCGCATGTGTGTGCATTTGTGTGTGTACATACACATCATGGAGATCAAATATCAACTCAAGGGAATTTAACTTCTACAGAAAACAAATTTCTAATCATTACTTTTGAGTAATTAATCTGTATTAAAAAAAATAACTACTCACAGACTTGACATTAAACACATATTTCCTAGCTTGGCCAGAGTACTGTGTTAGGGCCATTGCTGAGTCTTTTTACAGTACCTTCAATTATAATTTGAATTTCTGTTAAAATATGTTAGTTTTCAAAAAGAATACTGGAGAGTTTACTATAGATAATTAGAATACTTCTTTAAACTATTTAATAGTATACTCAGTTCAACTATATAGATTCTTAATATTCCTTGATTTTGATGGCAAATTATTTTTCTACCTAACAATTTAATATTTGTTCTCATGAGTATTTTAAATTCTAAATACGTATTTAACCATTGTCCATATGAAGTAAAATGTAGTTTTCATAGCTATGGATGATATTCCTCAACTAAGTAAGTTTTTTTAATTATAGTTAATATAAGTTACAGATTTTCTACTTCATAATTGTGGTGTATTTAAGACATACATTTTCTTGTAATAAATCAGATTAATATTTAAGCTATATATATTTGTAAATACATACTGTGACAATTAAATGGTAGACTTTATTAGTTGTACATTAAGGAGTTACAAAGATGTTCATCCAAAGAAGTACTTGGTATTTATTTTCCAATATAATTCTTCTTCAATCCTTGTTGTGACTATATAGAGCTGGTTTTGCAGATCAGTTATACCATTTTTTAATTCATCCTGACTACTTCTTAGGTCTTTGATCTCTGCAGCAAGGGTTTCTTTGGTGTCTTCTATGCTTTTTTTTTTTCAAGCCAGCTAGTAGTCTTGTGGTTGTTACTCTAAATTCTTATTCAGATATATTACTTATATCTGGCTATGATTTCTTCTTTTCTTTTGGGGAGAATCCCTCTGTGTTGTCATTTTGGCTAAGTTTCTGTCTTTTGCATGTTTTAAAAGCTGGTTATGCCTCCTGTACCTGAGAGTAATGCTATATTAAAAAGGGGCCATACACTGTTCAGGGCCTGTCACTTTGGCAAGTGTTTCTGGTGTATGTTATGTGCACTCTACTGTTCACTTTGGCTGCTTTTTCCCACTGGTCGGTCCTCTGCAGAGCTCCTCCTTGCTTGCACTGTGGAGTATTTGGACCCTTAGCTAGGTGTGCTTTGATTTGCTTCTGAAAATAAGTGTCATACCTGCCACGCTGTCTCCTTCCAACCGTGGAGATCCTTCTGCCAGTCCTCAGATTGGTTTCCTGGGTGTTCCAAGTGACATGACCAAAATACAACTGGGTTTGAGGGACGAGGAAAGCCCAGCCCCCCTCCCCCAATTATCCACCATTTTTTTTCCAATATAATTATTACTAAAAGTCAATTGACAGGTTTCTTTTGGTGCTTTCTTTCCTTGTTATAAACAAAAGAACATTTCTAATGGAACCAGTCTTTTTTTATTAATTTTGAAAATAACAAATAATCATTACTTGTAATTAATTTTTGACACTTTAAGGATTAACAAAGATCAATTCCAACAAAACTAGTATCTAGATCACCGTTGAAAAGAAACCTGCTTCATTACTACTCTCTACCACAAAATTGATTTTTATTGTTTGAAATACTCTAACTATATATTAAGTATTGCACTTATTTTTAGATGTTTTATCTTGCAATCCATATATTTGGTACATGTGAAATAAATGTAATTTCTTATGGCAAAGTAATGTCAGTCACTGGACTTAACAGATAAGCAGTGCTTAGTAATTTGTTGAATATTTAAGAATGAAACTAGCAGTCTTTCCCTTTATTATTTATAAGTATCAAGAGGTCCACAAATGGGGTTGCTTATTTGGACTCCAATGTGAAGACATGACAGTGTATTTAACAGCTCTACACTGCAGCTCCTGATGCCTTTTGTTCTGTGCCCTCTAAACGTTCCAAGAGTTGGTGGATTTTATATATGTGTGTGTGTGTGTGTGTATATATATATTTATATCTTTATATATATATATATATATATAGATTTATTCTTGAGAGAGTGAGAGAGAGAGAGAGAGAGATAGAGTGTGAGTGGGGGAGGGGCAGAGAGAGAGGGAGACACAGAGTCTGAAGCAGGCTCCAGGCTCTGAGCTGTCAGAACAGAGCCTGATGTGGGGCTCAAACTCACAAACTGTGAGATCATGACTTGAGCCAAAGTCAGATGCTTAACTGACTGAGCCACCCAGGCGCCCCTGAGAGTTGGTGGATTATAAAGGAACTATACTGGAAGAGAACATTTGTTGCTTGGATATTTCAAATTTCAAATGAAGATACAATAAAAAAGTAGGCTGGTGCACTTCTTAAGACAAAATACAGATATGAATAAGGACCCTCAAAATTCCCTAGTTTTCAAAAATTTTACCCCAATGCAAATAAAAAGTTCAGTTCACAAGTGACTAGTGGAATTCAATTTTATAATAATGTCTGCCTTACTGAAAAAATGCAGAGGTCTCTCGAGAAAAGAAATGCGGAAGTTTGTATCAAATAAATGTAAAATATGCTAATAAAGTGATTGGAAAGTCAAGTGCATATTAAGGCTGACTCTAGGGATTGCTTTGGTTTCTAATGTTACAGTTTGTGACAAAGATCAGAATTTTTTGATGCAGTAATTAGTTATCCTTTTTGTTCAGGTCCAGCATACAATCTGTTTCATTATCCAACACTCACCCCTTACAACACCACTTGGTTAAATTGTATATTTTAAGTTTAGATTTAGTTTATGTTGCCTTCATTATAATAATTTTTGATGACTCTTTCCTTCTCTTTATTTAATTTTTTGTCGTGAGATTATGAATCAAAATTTGGGATTTTAATGAGTTAACATAAAAACCCAGCATTCAGACATGGTGCCCTATTAAATTATCAGATATTTCTGTAATGTTTATATTTAAACATAATAAATTATATATGCTGTAATGAATAGCTTGCAAAATAATTGAAATCATGTTACTTCATACTTTTTAAAACCTAGTTAAATACTTGAAACATTTAAAGTAATATATATGAATAAGGAAAAATTGGTTTTGGATAGTTACTTGCTATTTGGAGGACAAATTATAGGTGACTGTGGATGAATGTCACTGCTTATTTAAAAATGTAGGGGAGGGGCGCCTGGGTGGCGCAGTCGGTTAAGCGTCCGACTTCAGCCAGGTCACGATCTCGCGGTCCGTGAGTTCGAGCCCCGCGTCGGGCTCTGGGCTGATGGCTCAGAGCCTGGAGCCTGTTTCCGATTCTGTGTCTCCCTCTCTCTCTGCCCCTCCCCCGTTCATGCTCTGTCTCTCTCTGTCCCAAAAATAAATAAACGTTGAAAAAAAAATTAAAAAAAAAATGTAGGGGACATCTAGTATTTTAAACCTGGAACCTTAAATAGGTGGCTACGCTAAGCATCGTTTCTGTCTGTACGAGTTTCTATTTTAAGAAGCAAAGAAACAACGACATTGCATTCTGAGAACTGGGAACAAGCTCAGTGAAAATATTTCCAGATTTCAAGATGCTACAAAATGGCCACACAACCCAGGCATCCCATAAATTACAGTAGGATGTGACAAGTTAATCACCTTCCTAAATTTCTCAAAAGAACTCTAAGTTATTCTTTTAAACTCTTATGATTTTACTCCTTTGGCTTTGGTGAATAGTCATCCACAACCCCACTGTTTCCTTTCTGCTACTTCCAGATAGAGTCCTCCACTCCAGTCAAATCAAGACTATTATTTTTCCTCACCAGAAAGGTCTTTGATCTTGATTTAAAAAAAAAAAACAAACAAACATATACAGTGTTTTCAAGTTTCATTCAAGACTAGTTTTTCTTCCAATGAAGAATTTACACTCTAAGAGAAAAAGGTATTGTCAGTGCTCCTCACTATTGAACTCTAATGACCAGAATAGTGCTTGGAATAAATAGATGGTTAATAAATGTTGGTTCCTTGGTAGCAATAAATGAAAGATTATAATCAATCAAAAAAGCCATAATGATAGCCTTGATAACAGCGATTTACTGAATGTATACTGTGTGTCAGTTTCCTCATTTATTCTTTAATTTTCACAATATTTAGCTAGAAACCACTATTCCCATTTCACATGTGAAACTAAAACTCTAATTAATTTGACAGTAATGTTCGAAGGTATCATATACATGGTCACCTAGAGCCTTGCCTTTTATACTTTTTTTTAAAGTTTATTTATCTTGATGGGGGGGTGGGGAGGGGCAGAGATACAGGGAGAGAGAGAATCCCAAGCAAACTCCTTGCTGTCAGCACAGAGCATGAGGTGGGGCTTGATCCCATGAACAGTGAGATCATGACCTGAGATGAAATCAGATGCTTAACTGACTGAGCCACCCAGGCTTCCTGCCTTTTATACTCTTGATTAAGAATATCTAATGGTGAAAAAAAAAATCTAATTGTGATATTCTGCATATCTCTGTCGACACTTCATTCCATGTATTATTAGAGTTCTTTTTACTACAGGAAATAAGAGTCATAGTGCTTTTACATCTAATCAGATAAAACCAATTGCAGGAAACTCAGAACCAATTCAGAAAACTCATCCTTAAAAATCTGTTCCTCTAGAGTCACTCTTGGCCCCAAAATCTGTATGAGTCATACATACAGATGAGTCTTTTCTTTGGAGAAAAGGGGAAGAGTTTGGGAATTGGCTTATGTTATTGTAGAGGTTGGTAAATCCAAATTCTGCAGGGTGGGCTGGCAAGCTGGAGACCAAGAGAAGAATCAATATTGCACCTTGACCCCCAAGGCAATCTGGAGGCAGAATTCCCTCTTCCTCTGGGGATTTGTTTTTTCCTTTTACTAGCTTCAGCTAATGGATAAAGTCTACTAAATTATGGCGTATTATTTTCTTTTATCAAAGTCTGTTGATTTAAACGTTACTCTTACCTAACAAATACCTTCACAGTGACATTTAAACTAGTATTTGACCAAATATCTGAGTACTGTGGCATAGTTAAATTGACACATTAATCATCACAAGGCAGCAAAGCTCAGTTGCTCTGGACCTTCAGTAAAACATACTCAGAATGGTGCTAGACTCCCTATTCTTCCTAGCTGGGCTAAATGAATTCCTGTGGCACTGAAGATGCTCCTACACAAAATTTATTGAACTAATTAAGTTAAATCTGAACTTGTAGGGAACAACCATAGTAGCTGCAGCTGAAATTAGGGGGTAGGCAGAGAAGATGAGTCTGTGAGAGTTCCCAAATCTATATATCTAGCCCTGCCAACTCTACCTCTGCATCTCTAATTTTAACAATTTAATAATCACGGCAGATATAGCATAACCTGCTTAGCAACACATTCTTTATTTTTCCCACCAGCTGATCTTTCAGAATTTTCCTTATTAGTGAATGGCATCAATGCTCATCAATTTGCACAACCTATAAAAATGGGAATCATCTCAATTCTACTTTTTGCCTTATTCCAGTATATTTTCTTGGCTATGCTTTCTCTACTTCCACTGCTGCCATCCTATTCCAAGTCATTAACAGTTCTTGCTGAACAAACCAAGATAGGCTGCAAAACGGGCATTTAAGAGTATATAGAAGATCTTGCTGCTCTTATTCAAAAGTAGCCAATGTCTTCCATCAGAGTCATAATAAAACCCAAATTCTATACATAATCTGACTCTTTCCTGACCCTTGACAGCCTCTCTTATCTCTTCCTATTCCCTTATTTATTGTACTCCAGTCATATTTCATTCCCGTATCTGCTCAAATGTCACCTTCTCAGCAAGCCTCCCCAAGAATCCGTTATCTAAAGTTGTCCACCCCTTCTCTGCCTCTTAACCATCACACCCTTTTGTTGGTTTCATGGACTAAGCAATACTTGGCATTATGTTAAACATTTGTTTGTTTTTCTTCCCTCATTATAATGCAAGTTTTTTGAGAGCAAAGTTTTGCCTTATTTCAGTCCTTATTTTCTGTGCCTAAAAATGAGACTAGTAAACAATTGCACTAAATAAATAGTTGCCAAGTGAAAGTGCCAAGTGCTATTGAATTTACTTGTGATAGTAGTTAAGAGGAAATTTTAAATATCACAACCTGTTCGTGTATGACACAATTTTAATAAAAAGGGATTAATTCAGAAAACATCTTGGGTATTTTTGCAAAAAAAAAAAACAAGTAAACTAATTGGAATAGTTAAATAAGTCACTTATCAAGAAATATATACAATGCTAAGGGTTTTTTTTTTCACTTAAATTTTAGCACCTGATGGTTTAAACAATTCCATAACAATAAAGGGCCACAATGTTATCCAGACATGTAATTTTATAAATTTATAAATTTTAAAATGTTATAATTTTATGTAATAATAATTTTAAAAATACAGTTACAAGAGGTGCCTGGGTAGCTCAGTTGGTTGAGCATCCGACTCTTGATTTTGGCTCAGATCATGATCTCACGATTCATGGGTTTGAGCACTGACAGTGTGGAGCCTGCTTAGGATTCTCTCTCTGCCTCTCTCTCTCCCCCTTCCCCACTCATGTTCACTGTCTCTCTCAAAATAAATCAATAAGCTTTAAAATAAATAAATAAATAAATATACATACATACATACATATATAAATACATACATAAATACATAAATAAAAATACAGTTACCAGACTTCTTGGCATATAAGTTTTTCCTCATTTTAAGATAAAAAAGTACACAATTACTCTTTATTGTTTTAATATTTTTCTCAGAATTTCTTTTCCTTCTCCATATGACTTAATTGTATCCAAGAATTTGACATCTTAGACACCATGCAATTCTGCTTCAATAAATACGTGCTTAATATGTTTAATTAAATGAAAATAGCTAACACTAACATCGGACACAGATTCTATATGAGACTTACTATATTAAAGTATCCTGAAAATAACTCATAATTACTGTTTGAATTTATGGCTTATAATTTGACATTCTCAAGAAGAAAACAATAGCATTTTGAATGTTTATTTGTAGAACTAAAGAAAAAAAGTGGATGGCTGCATATTTAACTTTGACATTGACATTTAAGGTATTAAAATAGTTATTATGTTGATGATTTGCTCATGGTTTTTAATTAATATTACTTAATAAATGGATAAATTAGCTGAAAAGAAAAGGTCTTCAGTCTTTTGCTTTGTGAGTAGTCTAAATACCATTTCTGATACAACTTGACTTTTGGTGAAGTAACTTGAGGAACTAGACAATTATTCTAAAAATTGTTTCAAAAGGCAAATTTCATACCTTCCCTTAAGAATTTCATAAAATCATCAAGTGCAGTCTCCCAATTATCGTATTGACCTAAAGGCCTATTTTTACCTGTATATTTACACATAGTCTTCTCTTTATTCTTTTTTATTTTTTTTAAATTATTATTTTTTTTAACATTTATTTATTTTTGGGACAGAGAGAGACAGAGCATGAGCAGGGGAGGGGCAGAGAGAGAGGGAGACACAGAATCGGAAACAGGCTCCAGGCTCTGAGCCATCAGCCCAGAGCCCGACGCGGGGCTCGAACTCACGGACCGCGAGATCGTGACCTGGCTGAAGTCGGAAGCTTAACCGACTGCGCCACCCAGGCGCCCCTCTTTATTCTTAATTATATAGATTTAGATAGTTTTATATAAATTATATAAATTTATAATTATATAAATCACTATCATACTTCCAGTATTTCAATAATGTCTTCTCATTAAAATATTGAGAAGGTAATTTTTTAAAATATTGTTTCTTCTTTCAAATTAAGTTTTTATTTTTATTTCTCCCTTACTGACCTCTAATTCATTAACATTTTCCTCCACTTAGGTTCTCAATCTGAATAAGTTATCAATGAGATCAAATATTACAAAGTATCATGTTTTCAAATGCTAGGTCTCATTTCTGACATGTACCAGGTCTGATTTTTGTTATCAATCCGGTTCTTTTTAGCCTAGCTTGGTTTCAGTTTCCATTTGACCATTAAGTGTTTCAAAATTATGTTCTGTTATTTTCCTCTGGGCACAATCATATTCTCAAATTGAATTTCTTTCTACTTTTTTTCAAACCGGGGAGTGAAACTGATAGTTTTGAACAACCCCTAGATGCTATCTTCAGCTTCACGGTGTAACATCATCACCATCCTACATCTGCACAACACCATCCTGCACAAATCTGCTGCTCCATATGTCACACCGTGCAAGGAGATTACAATGGGCTTGAATTTGGATCTCAGTCAGAGACTCCCTGGAGACATTCCACGTGAAAAAAATATTGCGCAAGCCAACATTTAAATCTTTGCCTAGAGCTACCCCCACTCCAAAGAGAAATATAATGAGAATGAGAGCACAAGCCCCCAAATTCAGTCACCCTGTTTTTTCCCCTTCTTTTGAGGAGTTTGTCCTGTTCTCCTTATTGTGATTCCTTTCTGTTGGTACTGGCAGTTGCCAGATGGGCTTTATTTTTAAATTTAAATGCTTTATTTTGTGGCAGTGTTGCCCACTGCATCGTATTCAATGCCATCTTTTATTCTTTTAAAATTCAAATGTTTGGCACATACTTAAATTGTTTAAGGCTCAGAGACTAGGAAGTTATGTGAGGGGGAAAAAGCATACACTGCTATCACTTTAATATTGAGAATAACTGAAGCATAGAATGGTTATTAGTGGGAATCTTGAACCTAGCTGTGTGTTTCTTTCAGTCACAGCAATGGATAAATAATGGTCACAATATACTGACAAATAGTGAAATCTAGGAGAAGGTAAGCTGTAAAAGAGATTCAACAATGCAGAGCTGATATATCCCAGTGCCCATACTTTTTTCTTGTCAACACAAGCACAATGGGCAGAAACTGGAAGAGGTGATTAGCATTGAAATTCAGGAAGTTTTTCATCAATAGTGTAAAAAGTATTCAACTTGCAAATATAAGCATAAAATCCATTGTGTAGAAATATTTTTTCTTTTATGAGTATATTTATACTTACTAAAGTATATTAATAAATTTTAGTAAATAATTTTAGTAAAGTATATTAATACTTACTAAAAGTGACTAAAGTTTGTTGTTTGGCATATATAGTTTTTCAGTAACATTATTTAAATATAGTATGGCCATACTATATTTAGATATTAAAAGCATATTTAAAGGCATCTTCTTTGTACACATAAGAGACCAGTGCTTTTGTGTGTACAAATTGTTATCTGAGTCTCGGCTACAATCCATGTGAGAGTAAACTAGCTTCTTATTATATTCTTATGGTACTGAAAATTATTTCTTTTTTTAATCTCTTCAATCCAGTGGTCAGTGGTATAAAGCACATCTCAATTCTGCCTCTCATCTTCATTTAAAGTACATTCATTTGCCAATTTCAACATTTTAGAACATATTTCACAAGGAAAGAAGAATCACTGGTCTCTAAGCAATAACAAAATCATTATAAAATCCATACACTAATGTGTGTGTACTCCTTAGCAATTACTTTTACCTTCACCTCTTCCCCCAAACTCTCTCTGCCTTAGAGATACATTTTTCTCCTTTCCAAACTCAACTTGAATGCCCCTCTGACTCACAGAGGCAAAATTAGTTGCTCCTCCTTCTGTTTTGCCATTTCATTTCTGTTATACCTCTTATCTTCATTATGTACTTTTTTAATTATACAAAAGTATAAGTATTAAGGGACCAAGGCAAAAATATACCTCTATATTTGCCAAAAAAAATCATATGCATGGTAATAACTCAATAATAACTAGTGTAAAAAATGAATTTAACGGGCGCCTGGGTGGCGCAGTCGGTTAGGCGTCCGACTTCAGCCAGGTCACGATCTCGCGCTCCGTGAGTTCGAGCCCCGCGTCGGGCTCTGGGCTGATGGCTCAGAGCCTGGAGCCTGTTTCCGATTCTGTGTCTTCCTCTCTCTCTGCCCCTCCCCCGTTCATGCTCTGTCTCTCTCTGTCCCAAAAATAAATAAATGTTGAAAAAAAAATTTAAAAAAATTAATAAATAAATAAAAATGAATTTAAAAATGAGGTCATTGACCCTCCTTTCATTTGTACTAGATTGGATTCTATAACAGACCAGAGGAACAATATGTGAGGCATTGGGGAAGAACCAGGGATTGGGGAATTATTAACCAAGAACACAGTGATGGTGGTGGTGGTGGTGGTGATAATGATCAATAGTCATGACTGTGAGAAGAATTTCAAAAGCAAAAATTGAATAAAAAGCAAGTGATAGGCTATTATGATAGGATATGATCACTGGAATTCAAAATTACTATCCAGAGTCATCAAGAATATTAATGTACAGAAATAAGAAACAAAGAAAAAACATTTTTCCAGTTGATTTTATCATTGTTGTATATTAAAATAGGGTGAAGCACTAAAAAAAAAAAAGCCATCATTACTTAAACACTTTGATGTTGGAATGTTTGAATGATAAATACGACATTATAAATTGTGGTATTAGGAAACTAAATTTGGCCTTAAAGTATATGGATCATTTGGGAGAAAGTACTATTTTTTTGCTAAAGACTAATTTTCTAAGTAAGTAGGTCTCTTTGGTTGTTTTTGTTTTTAATGAAATGACCAAACAGTAAAAGATTTATTGTTCCTGGAATTATCATGCATTGACTGAAAGGGTTAGTGTCCTTGTTTAAAAGTTCCTATAACACCTTAGTGTTCTACTTTGTCCATAACTGTAGGCACCAGGTTACAGAGAACTTAATATAAGAAGCAGCCTGCTAGGACATATTGAATAATTGGACATCTCAAAAAAACCAGCTGACCACTGAAGAGGACAGTTAGTTAAGAAGGAAATGTAGGCTGGATAGTGTAAATCAGGAAAGGCTTCTCAGGATTGGTAGAACAAGGCAGCAAATGATTTTTGTTTTTCCTCTCTGTCCATTTTTCACATTTTTCAAAATCAAGAGGAAGACCGAAGAGTTGAAGATGGTGTTTGCAATACAACCTAGAGTATATTGACATGTCATTCCTACCCTCTATGCAGATTTGTTCTAGAGTCACTCATATCATCCACAGTACCAAGGAACCAACAGGGTGTGCTGAAAGAGCAGAGCAGACCTTGTTAGCTAAAATAAATGTTTCGTGAGGTTTTAATAATATTTTATGATTTAATGATATATTGATCCTTAATAGTATCCTAGGTTCAAAGATCATTCTTATAATAATGAAATGAAAAGAAAAAACTCTTTTCACCATTCACCCTCATAACCCCCGATTGCCATTTTCCTCAACCTCTAATTATTTTTTAGTTAATAAAGGAAAAGAAGTCCTTTCTAAAACTTATGCTTGCGGCTCAGGGTTTGAATTCACAGTGCTGATTGTATTACTTAATGTGAAAAGGGAAAAGCTTAATTACACTCTACAAGCAGTTCTAAAATTATTTTATTAAATTGGTGACTAATCAAAATCTTTTTCTTTGAGGAAAAATGAAGGAAAATTGACTAGAACTTTGAATAGCAAGGGAAGTTTAGGGTACATAAAATAAACATTTTTTAAAATGGACCACTAAAGGTTGTGGATCGATGAAAGAATGAGATATTGTACTGTATTTTTAAATTAGTAATTTAAGTAAACTATATTAGAATCACATATGATTTGCTTTTGAAAATAACTTTTGCAAAGAATAAGGTTTTCAGTTTTGTTCCTAAATTAATAATGGGATGAACATTTTCATATACCAGTTAATTCATTATGAATAGGACAGTAAGGCCAGAGTTTGCAGTAAATGAACACAAATTTGTAGAAAACTTAACCTCTCATACCTAACATAGCTACATTTTTCATTAATTAATGAAGTTCTTTACAACTACATATTAATAAATGCAGTTTCTTCAAACAATATGTGTCCTCAATTTTACATAGCAACATACCCTGAAATAAAACCATGAAAAAAATAGTAAGAAATACTTGATTATTAACTGAAGTGCCAGGAGAGAGATATATAGTAGAAATAGACACTATTCAATTTGATATTATATGTGAGTGTGTGTATGCATATGTATATATATATATATATATATATATATATATATATATATAATCCCCAACATCATGCAGAGGATTTCTATGTTGATACTAAGAGGGAAATTAAAAAAAAAAATTAATGTTTACTTATTTTTGAGAGAGAGACAGAGTGCGAGTGGGAAAGGAACAGAGAGAGAGAGAGGGAGACAGAATCCAAAGCAGGCTCCACGCTCTGAGCTATCTACACAGAGCCCGACATGGGGCTTGAACCCATGAGCAGTGAGATCATGACCTGAGTCGAAGTCGGAAGCCTAACTGACTGAGCCACCCAGGTGCTTAGAGGGAAATTTTTTAAAAGATAAATTATTCAATGTCTAAAAATTCTCTCTGTCAACATAGGGTGAATTGAAAATCCCTAAAATGTAGTAAATAAATACTACATGCCTCATCTGTTATTATAAAATAAATATAAGTAGAGTCACTAAAATAGCAATTAAAGTATAACACAAAAATAGAGTAAATCTGCTTATAGTTCAGAATATGTACATTGATGTTATTTAAAAAAAGAGAGAAAGAGACAAAGAATAAATGTCTCAACCCCACACCCAATTATGCATCACAGACATGATGGTTATAAAGACTTCCTTTGTGCATTTTAGATGTGTGAACAGTATTCCTCCAAAGCATATGATGACTGAGAGCGGGATGGCTGTGGCCTGGCAAGACAGGCCAATGGCATCTTAGTTGTGGTTACTTGGGCATCTGACTTCTGACTAAGTTTTCAGATTTGTAATTACCTTGAGGTAAGTGTAACATTCCCTCTTCATAGAAAAATATATCTCCAAATCAGTCTTTTCTGGAATATTATGATCAGGGTTTGTGTCAAATGAACAGCAGAGTAGTTAAGGGATTAAGAGAAGTGAGGTCTATAGTTTCTTCTCATTTCATCTATAGGAAAATAAATTATCAGCTTCTATATGAAATATGTCATTGACTCTAAAAAGTTTCACTTTAAATCATCACTAATTTGCTAAAGTTCTTTATTTTGAAATGTGAAGCTCATTATAAAATATAGCAAATTTCACAAAGTCACGAATGTAGATAGATCATTACTTCAAATCACCCAACAGCAGGCTGGGCATTGATGTGTCACTGTGAAGGAAAGAAACATCAGACATATGTGAATGCTGTCAACATACCCATAGATCAATTCATCAGCCACAAGAAATGCATCTCTCATCAGCAAGGTTAAGGACTGGGTGTTGTTTGAGAAACATGCAAAGATATTTTTGTCAGTCTGCTTTTGTGCACCCACTGCTCTCTTCTGTCCTCCTGTCCCACTTAGGCATCCTTGTTATACTGTGATCCTGCAGATCACTCCTCATTGTTGTGGTCAGTGCTCCTGCACAATATTTAACCCAATCTGAATAAGATTAATCGAATTAAAAATTAGATACCTAATATGATTTTGTCAGCATAGTTGTATTGTTTTCTTTTCCTTTTTTTTTTCCTCCATGAAGGGGAGTTTCCTTCGTTGTGGCAAAAAGTAAATGTTGCAATATGCATATAACTTCAAGTTATATTACAAAACCTCAAGTTCCCTAGACTTCAGGATATCATCTCTCCTTTGACTACCTAGCCAATATAGGTCCTTACACAAAGCCTCCTTCCTACCTGTCTGCAAGAATCCCATGCTTTCCTCCTTCCTTCTTTCTCTCCTTTCTTTGTCCTTTCAACATATCTCATTTAATATTGCTAAAAATCGCTGAGAATCCTTGTGAACTCAAATGGATTGCTATCACCTCTTGTGGATTGCTACCCAGGCGTCATTTTGGGTCACCAGTTACAATTGCATATCTGCTTTCCTGACTACCGATGGCCTCACTGGTTTATTTTTCTCTAAACAGAACAAAGTAGAACTAATAAACCTTTCCTGAAATCTTAATGAGAATGAAAACTTTATAGTGT
The DNA here is from genome assembly GCF_014898765.1 of Herpailurus yagouaroundi. Lineage (NCBI taxonomy): Eukaryota > Metazoa > Chordata > Mammalia > Carnivora > Felidae > Herpailurus > Herpailurus yagouaroundi. The sequence continues at coordinate 53,424,585 of NW_024412394.1, read as the reverse complement.
AGTAAAGAGATGGGAAAAATAAAAGAATAAAACACAATACAGCTCTGAAAGTTCATCACTAAGACCCGTATTTGCCATGTCACTCTGACCTATCGGCCTGTTAGAATTGTCAAAGATCTTGGGACGCCTGGGTGGCTCAGTGAGTTGAACATCTGACTCTCGATTTAGGTTCAAGTCATGATCCCAAGGTCATGGGATTGAGCCCTGTGTCGGCATCTGCTGAGTGTGGATCCTGCTTCAGATTCTCTCTCACCCTCTGCCCCTCTTCCCCCCACCCCACCTCCTCTGTTTCTCTCTCTCTTTCTCTCTCAAATTAAAAAAAAAAAGAAAGAAAAGAAAAGAAAAATATCTTCTCTATACAGTGTCCTGTACACAAGGGCTTATTTTCAGGCCCACTTTATTCTTATTAAAGTTCCATCATTATAGCCAGAAAAGTACTAAAAAAAATTACTTGTATTAACCTTTAAAAAGATCAAACTATATCTCCAATGCAGACAAAGATTTAATTTTTAGATTAAAGTACTTGCATTGGGTTGACTCACTGGTAAAGTTTCTGAGACTTGTGCAGTTGCATTACATTTTACATCTCCTCACCCCCACCCACACATACACACCTGTCCTCTCAAAACTAGGACAAAGGGCACATTTCCAAGTACAAATTCTGTCCAAGTTTACAGAGACTTTTACACAAACCTCCACATGGCAATTCTTCAACTAATTTAGATCCTGCTCTCATAATAGGAAGAATATAACAATTCTTTCCCTTCAGTAAACTTCCCTCCTACACACAGAAAATAATTAACCAAGTTTTTTTAATGTTCATTTATTTTTGAGAGAGAGAGAGAGAGAGAGAGAGAGAGAGAGAGAGAGAGACAGTGTGAGAGGGGGAGAGGCAGAGAGAGAGGGAGACACAGAATCTGAAGCTGACTCCAGCCTCTGAGCTGTCAGCACAGAGCCCAATGTGGGGCTTGAACTCATGAACTGTAGGGTCATGACCTGAGCTGAAGTCAGACACTTAACTGGCTGAGCCACCCAGGCACCCCTACACAGAAAACAATTTTTAAATGTATATAAAATGAAAAGTAATGCATTACCAATGTACACTCAGTATTTTAAAGTCATATTTTATTGTAATATTGTTACCTGTTGCCTACATTATTTGAAGGCCTAAAAATATATACACACATGTATACACATACATTCTATATATTGGATGTTGCGATTCCCTTTACTTTTCCCATGATTTGTAATTAAAATGATCAATGTATTTAGACAAAAGGTAAGATGTTCACATCATTTGCTTTGGTAAATGGGAACTCATTTTGTTTGAATTTGTGCTTGAATGTCTAATTATGTTGTTTTGGGGACTCTGGGGATTTTACAATTACCTCTTCAAATGAAAATTGATCAAGGTTGAATATCAAAGGAAATAGAGAAAACCTTTTAAATATATTTGGTTTCAGAAACTTCAAAAGTATACTCTAGTAGGTGCTATTTCTAGTTAGAATGGAGTGTCTCTTACGGTTTGTACTATGCAGCTACATGAGCAATGAGTGACCCAAAGGCTGTAAGTTTCTATTAGGAATATCCACTGGTAAAATATTTTTGAAAATGTAAATGGAATGCTGAACCTGGGTAAAAAATATTTATTCATTATACAAGTTCAGTATCTACTTATGTTTTCTTTTTTACTGAATTTTATGTTTCGTGTGTTTTCCTCTCTGTTTTTGTTTACTGTAAGAACTAAGGATATATTTATTACAAGCTGATGTTTGTGTCATTTAGTATTTAGAGCAATAATACATAAAACTGTGTAGTTGCTGATTGAAAATTTTCAAAGTAAAATGGAATTTTAAGTCAAATAACTTTGCAATGAAAGTTTGCATTCTTTACTATAAGTGAGCATGACTTTTTTTTTCTTCCTCTTAGCTCACCTATGGGACATGACTGAATCATACTGTATCTATAGTTTGAAGAATGTTCCTATATCACCATGTGTAAATTTAAACTTAGCATTATTTATTAAAATCAAATGTTATTTCATGCATGAAGGAGGCAATCATTATTGTTATTTATGCAATCATGCCCAAAAGCAAACAGAAACATAACTAGTAGGATTCTATTCAAACTATGGAAACTCAAATGTAATAATTGAATTAATGAAATGTGCCATTAGAGGCAAGAAATAAATTGATCATTCAGCAGAGACCCACAAGTTGACTTTTAGAAGTTTTTTTCATACTTGTCTACAATTATATATCAAATTTGGGTTAAAGCCATTATATATCAGTATTTTTAGCCTTAGATATCTGTATATCTAAGATATATATACCCATATATCCATGAATGAGCATTTCTCTCTTTTTTTCCATTATTTCTATAAATATAATTTGTAAATTTTGTCAAGACAATTCTGTTTAGGAAACATGACTTACAGGTGTTTCAGTTTGCTTTGCAAACAATATCTAAAATGAATTGTTTTATTTTATTTTGTTGTTGTTGTTAATAAGCAGAATTGCTTTAAAAACTTTTATTTAGTGAGTAAGAAAACAGACTGCTGTGAGTATTGTCTCTGTTAGAAATAGTCACAGGATGTTTGCTCACTAATTTGTTCAAATAGGTCAGCTGTGACTTGCTACATGACAGCTATGCATCCCTACACAGAGGAGCTGTGTCTGACTCAGTTATGTGAGAAAATGAAACTGTAATCACCCCTGATACCACATGTATAAAAACAGCCTTAGGCTATTCTCCTAATATATCCTGTTCACACTTGTATATTGGTATTACATAAGATATTGGCACTCTTCTGAAAGAAAGAAAAAAAATAATCCAGAGGGTTTTATCCATTAAAATCCCATTATGGAAATTACACAAGTTATTTGTACCCTGGGCTGGCCCCAGGCAAAATCTTGAAGTTGGTGCTTGTTCTGGGTCCTGTGCAGGGTCTTGCTCATAGTATCTGTGGAACTGATTACATGCAAGATACAAAATAAGAGTTAATGTGGTACCTCTTCTAAAATTCCTAGTATTTTTTTAAGCCAAAATCTATCGCTTTTGTGTATCTCAGTGCATGATGTCACTGCCCACTCAGTTGCCTGAGACAACAAGTGGACATCTTGATACCTCCCTTCCTTCACCACCGTATACAATTGCTTATCAGGTCCTGTTGGCTCTCCATCCTGAGGATGCCTTACATTCTTCTCCACACTTACTGCCAATGCTCTAGTTCAGGTGTTCATAGTATTCCATAGGACTCTTGTGGTACTCACCAACCCCAACTCTGCCTCCAGCCTTCTTTCATTCCATCATCCTCTATAGTTCTTTCAGAGTTGTCTCTCTAAAGTACAAAGATGGATTTATTTTTGCATTTAATTTCAGTCAGTAGCTTCGTAGACCTTCCCAAAATTTTCAATATCAGGCCTAATTTTTCTCCTATACAGACTACTCAGAGTAGCTCTACAGAAATACTAGGAGTATCCACATGTAATGTGCTGCTTCATATATCACTTCCCTTTGTTGTTTGTTATTTGTCAGTTGAATGCATGAATAAGTGCACGCACTAAGACCGGTTTTTGTTTTTAAGTTTATTGTTCCACGCTGTCAGTGCAGAGCCACACACAGGGCTTGATCTCATGAACTGTGAGATCTCATGACCTGAGCCAAAATCTAGATTCAGATGCTTAGCTGATGGAGCCACCCAGGTGCCCCTGAATTGAGGCTGTTTTAACCAAAATTAAATAGCCTCTCTCTTTTACATCTCCATTAAATAATATTAACATTTGATATAAAATAATTCATGCTTATGATGATAATACTGAAAAGTACAAAGGAGAATTTTTTTAAATACCTGAATTTTGCAACATGGAGATTACTCTCAATACTCCAAATTTCATTCCATTATTTTTCTATGCAGTTACTCGATATATCTTAATACCTTTTATTATCACTTAACATTATAGCCTAAATATTTCTTCTTCCCTAGAAATATTTGATGAACATAATTTTAATGATTACATTATAATTCATTTATGGATGTTCTGTACATCAAATATTTCCTTGTTGCTAGATATTCAATTACATCCACTCTTTTACTATTTATTACCATGGACATATATATTTTTTTTAACATTTTGGTTATTTTATTAACATAGACACCAAGAAGTAGAACTATTGGTAAAAAAGACAAAAAAATGAAAATATCTTGAAGTATATTATTGCAGTGCTTTCCACAATATTTACAACTTTCTATTCTCCCGATCCAACTATGAAAATGTCTTACCTACAAATCTCACAGTCTTGAGCATTCTCATTTTTGTAATTACTAATTTGGTGAAATAACCATCTCATAATATCTTAATCAATGTTTAAGCAATCACTTCTAAAACTGTGGTAGTTTCCATATATTCATGGGTAGTCTGTTTTATTTTCATTGTCATTTTATCCATCCACTTCTTAACTTTTTTGTAATAATTTAAATGATGTTTAGAAATGTAAGGATAGAATAACATTTGTCATATTTGTTTTACAATTTTGTAGTTTAGGATTTGCATTTAATTGTATGCTAGTATATAGATAATTTTACATTTAATGCACACAATCATTTTTTAAATTTATTATTTCTAAAATCTCTAATAAGTTAAAAAGTACTCACACATTCAGAAATTTGACTATTCAAATTTAACTAAATTAGTTTCTGTTCTATCTTTTTTTCTTATTTGTTTAATTGCTTTATATTAAATTTACAGTCAACTGTAATTTCAACTGAGCTATTTAGGCATTAGGAATTTAGCAATTCTATCAAACTAATGTGTGCAAACATGCAATTATGGTTCCTTGACCCTTGGGGTTTTTAGGGGATTGACTCACTTATTTAAAAGTGACTTTCTAACTCAAAATTGCCTGTGTCAAATAAGACTACAGAACAAAAAACGATTTTCCAGAAAATGAAAGAAGATAATATTTTGGGAAGAGAGGCCACCTGTAGAGAGTCTAGCACAGCATAAGAATCCTACCTGAGAATCTGCTTCCATAATGCTTCATAATTTTAGGGTTTATTCTGTCCTCTAATTTTGAATTCACGGATTTTCTCCAAAATCTGTCCCAAGAGCTACAAGATCACATTTATTTGAATGGAAGAAAGGTGAGTAGAGGACAGAGGGATAGTATAAAGTGGAAGCTATTTGTGTGTCTATGTATTTGCAAATGACCTAACAACAGTATTATTATAGCCGAGTAGTTAACAGATTGTTCAGATTCATCTATAGTTTATTTATTAATGGCCTTTTAATGGCAATTCATATGCTTATTTAATAAAGAATTCACTATTACAGTACCAGGGAAAGTATGCTTCAAAACTATTTAGAATTAGCATGCAATCAGTAATTCAAAAATGAAACGAAATATGGTGAATTTGAATAAGTCAGAAAATGTGACTAGTTCACCCCATAATTATTTCAGACCCAGTGGACGGAGGAATCGATGTTTCCTTAGCTGCAGTGAGTCTTACATTTCCTATCAATGCCAGAGAGTGAATTACAGCATCAGAATCTTTCTCTTAGTAGGCCAATCATGTCTGATTTTGCCATTGTCCTCATTGCATACACCTGCTATGGAAATTTAATATACTCAACAACATGCCTCCTTTTTCCTGTTGCTTCCAATTGGATCTCATGCATTTGCATCTAACTCAGAAGGCTGTCAAATTATATGCAACGATTTAGATTCAGCAAGTTTAATCACATCTAGAGACGATTAAAAGAAAATTTTAATCATCCATTTTCTTAGTTTGACCTAATTTCTTATTAAGTCAGTTCTCTGTCTTGCATTTCATTTTTTACTGAATATTCTATATAACGTTAACATTTTCTATTTAAAAGGATGGGACATGTTTTAGAAATATGTTAATATGGTAGCAATAGGGATGCAGTTACAAGAGCTTTGCAATCATTTTCATTCTTTCTTTAGACTGCACTGTTTGTAACAACCCTTTTGACCTCACAAGGTTCAACACTTTTCCCTCACGAACATTTTTTCCCCTCTCATTACCAAAATGCTAAGTTGAGACCATTAACATCTGCCTACAACAGATGTCCCTGAAGTTCTCCTACAGACATAAAATTTCCCTGAAAGCCAAAAGTATAGGTGTTATAAAGAGGCAGTTTTTAAAAAAATAAGGAATTTATTGTTTTTTTTTTCCTGGCATGATACCATTTATTCTTTTTAAGAATTCTTTCACATGATTATTTCCAAATTTGACTCAGTTTTCTCAGTTGTTTTAAACTCTACATTTATCAAAACTACGACTTACTGAAGACAGTTTAATTTTTATTAAATCAAATCCATTAGCAGTTTACCGATATCTTCAAACAGTATTGAATCATTGCTCTTCATGGTGCAATAGGGATAAAAATAGTAGTTCGAACGGTAAAAATATAAATGTCCGTGAAAATTCATGGAAGAGATTCAACTATACTAGAAACAAAATGAAGTCACTTTAGAAAATGAGATATTATACCTATTCCTATTAAATTGCCAAATATTTAGAAAGACAATGAGGGGAAATGGCAAAGGGAAGAAAAAAAAAAGCCACCCTTCCCCTGCTTCTTTGCACACTGGCTCTGTGCCGAGGCTCCTTTTCATTACTTTGCCAGGCTATTCATGCCCCTGCCACTGGCTTCACTTCTTGCCTGCACAGAGCCTACAGGAATTTTCAGTGAAAGTGCAGGATCTTCTCTGGTCTAAGTAGGTGTCCTGAGTCTTGTGCATGCATGTATACATGACACTTTTTAAGTTTTTATTTATTTATTTTTGAAAGAGAGCCGGGAAGGGCAGAGAGAGAACAGAGAGAGAATCTCAAGCAGGCTCCGCACTGTCAGAACAGTGAGATCATGACCTGAGCCGAAACCAAGAACCAGATGCTTAACCAACTGAGCCACTCAGGTGGCCCCTATACATGGCACTTTTTAATGTTCTAATCTCCCACAGAAACTTTCCCCACCTTTTTCTCCCAGGCTTTTAGTGCTCTTGAGAATGCCTCAAGGATGTAATCTTTTGCCTCAGGCTGCTGTAGGCTGCTCATTTACTTTAAAATGTTTTTGAGGAATGCAAATCTACTTTGAGTACATTCCTAGTTAGACAAAACAAAGAGGAGCACCTGGCATCAGTCAGTCCTTCTGGTAGGCCCCAAATAGGTTAGAAGAGGCAAACCCAATTATCTGTAATAAGGTTTGCTCTGCCTCCTCCAAAGCCTGGGACCAGGGTTCCACACTGGAAGGGGGTGGGGTTGCTGCCCTCTTCACAATATCTGCAGCATTGGGGAGGGGGTGAGGCAAGGGCAAATAAAAATATCACAAGACTTTCTCACTATTTTTTAGTTGCTTTTCCTTGATTCAACATTTGCTTGGTGTTGTAAACCTTTGACTGTTTTTCAGAGTTCTGACGAAATTGGATTCTATCAGTTTTTGCTTGGGACTTTAAATTATATATTAAATATTATGGATGATCCCTTGTTTTGGGCTTTGTTTTGGCAGGGGTTTGTAGTAGAGAAAATTCTCTTGATCCGGTCAGGTTTCCTTTTTTGTTTTTTGTTGTGTTTATTGGCTTTTTGTAATGACTTCATTTTGGTTTTGTCTTGAGTTTTAGGTCATGGCCCCTAAAACCTGATCAATCCTAAAGTCTTGCTTCCCTCTCTGGTCTCAACTGAATGAGATGCTCAGTGAGTGCACTGAGCCTCCACTCGCATCCTAGACAGCCTCTGGAATCTGTTCATCTGTTTGTTCCCCAGTAGTTCCTCCTTGTGAGCTTTTACAAAGTTCTCCTGTACAAACTCAGGACCCCACCTTAGGCTAAGGGCTTAGAGATTCTCCACATAGGCTTCTGGCCTATTTCAACCCACCCACATAAATAAATCTTCTTTCTGTCTAATGTCCTTCCCTGGAAATTCCATCCATTACAGTCTTCTGAAACTTATCTCTTCCTCTTCAGCCCAGAAAAGACTGTTCTTCATTTAGGCACCATTTCCCAATACATGATGATCTGGAAAGTGCTTGCAAATGAAAACCTGTGATAGTTGTGGCCTCACCCACTGCCCTTCTCTCCAGGATCCCACCTATTTCTGTTATTCAGTGCCTGTATATATATATATATATATATAT